>NW_027326764.1:0-31749 GCF_047675955.1 Chlorocebus sabaeus | reverse complement strand
ACACAGAGCAGTTTCTCAGAAAGCTTCTTTCCAGTTTTGAACGGAAGATATTTCCTTTTTCACCATAGCCCTCTATGGGCTTCCAAATATCCCTTTGCCAATTCCACAAGAACAGCCTTAGCGAAAGGCTTCTTGAAGGGAAAGATGTAACTCTGTGAGATGAATTAACAGAACACAGAGCAGTTTCTCAGAAAGCTTCTTTCCAGTTTTGAACGGAAGATATTTCCTTTTTCACCATAGCCCTCTATGGGCTTCCAAATATCCCTTTGCCAATTCCACAAGAACAGCCTTAGCGAAAGGCTTCTTGAAGGGAAAGATTTAACTCTGTGAGATGAATTAACAGAACACAGAGCAGTTTCTCAGAAAGCTTCTTTCCAGTTTTGAACGGAAGATATTTCCTTTTTCACCATAGCCCTCTATGGGCTTCCAAATATCCCTTTGCCAATTCCACAAGAACAGCCTTAGCGAAAGGCTTCTTGAAGGGAAAGATGTAACTCTGTGAGATGAATTAACAGAACACAGAGCAGTTTCTCAGAAAGCTTCTTTCCAGTTTTGAACGGAAGATATTTCCTTTTTCACCGTAGCCCTCTATGGGCTTCCAAATATCCCTTTGCCAATTCCACAAGAACAGCCTTAGCGAAAGGCTTCTTGAAGGGAAAGATGTAACTCTGTGAGATGAATTAACAGAACACAGAGCAGTTTCTCAGAAAGCTTCTTTCCAGTTTTGAACGGAAGATATTTCCTTTTTCACCATAGCCCTCTATGGGCTTCCAAATATCCCTTTGCCAAGTCCACAAGAACAGCCTTAGCGAAAGGCTTCTTGAAGGGAAAGATGTAACTCTGTGAGATGAATTAACAGAACACAGAGCAGTTTCTCAGAAAGCTTCTTTCCAGTTTTGAACGGAAGATATTTCCTTTTTCACCATAGCCCTCTATGGGCTTCCAAATATCCCTTTGCCAATTCCAGAAGAACAGCCTTAGCGAAAGGCTTCTTGAAGGGAAAGATGTAACTCTGTGAGATGAATTAACAGAACACAGAGCAGTTTCTCAGAAAGCTTCTTTCCAGTTTTGAACGGAAGATATTTCCTTTTTCACCATAGCCCTCTATGGGCTTCCAAATATCCCTTTGCCAATTCCACAAGAACAGCCTTAGCGAAAGGCTTCTTGAAGGGAAAGATGTAACTCTGTGAGATGAATTAACAGAACACAGAGCAGTTTCTCAGAAAGCTTCTTTCCAGTTTTGAACGGAAGATATTTCCTTTTTCACCATAGCCCTCTATGAGCTTCCAAATATCCCTTTGCCAATTCCACAAGAACAGCCTTAGCGAAAGGCTTCTTGAAGGGAAAGATGTAACTCTGTGAGATGAATTAACAGAACACAGAGCAGTTTCTCAGAAAGCTTCTTTCCAGTTTTGAACGGAAGATATTTCCTTTTTCACCATAGCCCTCTATGGGCTTCCAAATATCCCTTTGCCAATTCCACAAGAACAGCCTTAGCGAAAGGCTTCTTGAAGGGAAAGATGTAACTCTGTGAGATGAATTAACAGAACACAGAGCAGTTTCTCAGAAAGCTTCTTTCCAGTTTTGAACGGAAGATATTTCCTTTTTCACCATAGCCCTCTATGGGCTTCCAAATATCCCTTTGCCAATTCCACAGGAACAGCCTTAGCGAAAGGCTTCTTGAAGGGAAAGATGTAACTCTGTGAGATGAATTAACAGAACACAGAGCAGTTTCTCAGAAAGCTTCTTTCCAGTTTTGAACGGAAGATATTTCCTTTTTCACCATAGCCCTCTATGGGCTTCCAAATATCCCTTTGCCAATTCCACAAGAACAGCCTTAGCGAAAGGCTTCTTGAAGGGAAAGATGTAACTCTGTGAGATGAATTAACAGAACACAGAGCAGTTTCTCAGAAAGCTTCTTTCCAGTTTTGAACGGAAGATATTTCCTTTTTCACCATAGCCCTCTATGGGCTTCCAAATATCCCTTTGCCAATTCCACAAGAACAGCCTTAGCGAAAGGCTTCTTGAAGGGAAAGATGTAACTCTGTGAGATGAATTAACAGAACACAGAGCAGTTTCTCAGAAAGCTTCTTTCCAGTTTTGAACGGAAGATATTTCCTTTTTCACCGTAGCCCTCTATGGGCTTCCAAATATCCCTTTGCCAATTCCACAAGAACAGCCTTAGCGAAAGGCTTCTTGAAGGGAAAGATGTAACTCTGTGAGATGAATTAACAGAACACAGAGCAGTTTCTCAGAAAGCTTCTTTCCAGTTTTGAACGGAAGATATTTCCTTTTTCACCATAGCCCTCTATGGGCTTCCAAATATCCCTTTGCCAATTCCACAAGAACAGCCTTAGCGAAAGGCTTCTTGAAGGGAAAGATGTAACTCTGTGAGATGAATTAACAGAACACAGAGCAGTTTCTCAGAAAGCTTCTTTCCAGTTTTGAACGGAAGATATTTCCTTTTTCACCATAGCCCTCTATGGGCTTCCAAATATCCCTTTGCCAATTCCACAAGAACAGCCTTAGCGAAAGGCTTCTTGAAGGGAAAGATGTAACTCTGTGAGATGAATTAACAGAACACAGAGCAGTTTCTCAGAAAGCTTCTTTCCAGTTTTGAACGGAAGATATTTCCTTTTTCACCATAGCCCTCTATGGGCTTCCAAATATCCCTTTGCCAATTCCACAAGAACAGCCTTAGCGAAAGGCTTCTTGAAGGGAAAGATGTAACTCTGTGAGATGAATTAACAGAACACAGAGCAGTTTCTCAGAAAGCTTCTTTCCAGTTTTGAACGGAAGATATTTCCTTTTTCACCATAGCCCTCTATGGGCTTCCAAATATCCCTTTGCCAATTCCACAAGAACAGCCTTAGCGAAAGGCTTCTTGAAGGGAAAGATGTAACTCTGTGAGATGAATTAACAGAACACAGAGCAGTTTCTCAGAAAGCTTCTTTCCAGTTTTGAACGGAAGATATTTCCTTTTTCACCATAGCCCTCTATGGGCTTCCAAATATCCCTTTGCCAATTCCACAAGAACAGCCTTAGCGAAAGGCTTCTTGAAGGGAAAGATGTAACTCTGTGAGATGAATTAACAGAACACAGAGCAGTTTCTCAGAAAGCTTCTTTCCAGTTTTGAACGGAAGATATTTCCTTTTTCACCATAGCCCTCTATGGGCTTCCAAATATCCCTTTGCCAATTCCACAAGAACAGCCTTAGCGAAAGGCTTCTTGAAGGGAAAGATGTAACTCTGTGAGATGAATTAACAGAACACAGAGCAGTTTCTCAGAAAGCTTCTTTCCAGTTTTGAACGGAAGATATTTCCTTTTTCACCATAGCCCTCTATGGGCTTCCAAATATCCCTTTGCCAATTCCACAAGAACAGCCTTAGCGAAAGGCTTCTTGAAGGGAAAGATGTAACTCTGTGAGATGAATTAACAGAACACAGAGCAGTTTCTCAGAAAGCTTCTTTCCAGTTTTGAACGGAAGATATTTCCTTTTTCACCATAGCCCTCTATGGGCTTCCAAATATCCCTTTGCCAATTCCACAAGAACAGCCTTAGCGAAAGGCTTCTTGAAGGGAAAGATGTAACTCTGTGAGATGAATTAACAGAACACAGAGCAGTTTCTCAGAAAGCTTCTTTCCAGTTTTGAACGGAAGATATTTCCTTTTTCACCGTAGCCCTCTATGGGCTTCCAAATATCCCTTTGCCAATTCCACAAGAACAGCCTTAGCGAAAGGCTTCTTGAAGGGAAAGATGTAACTCTGTGAGATGAATTAACAGAACACAGAGCAGTTTCTCAGAAAGCTTCTTTCCAGTTTTGAACGGAAGATATTTCCTTTTTCACCATAGCCCTCTATGGGCTTCCAAATATCCCTTTGCCAATTCCACAAGAACAGCCTTAGCGAAAGGCTTCTTGAAGGGAAAGATGTAACTCTGTGAGATGAATTAACAGAACACAGAGCAGTTTCTCAGAAAGCTTCTTTCCAGTTTTGAACGGAAGATATTTCCTTTTTCACCATAGCCCTCTATGGGCTTCCAAATATCCCT
This sequence comes from Chlorocebus sabaeus, assembly GCF_047675955.1. Taxonomy (NCBI): domain Eukaryota; kingdom Metazoa; phylum Chordata; class Mammalia; order Primates; family Cercopithecidae; genus Chlorocebus; species Chlorocebus sabaeus. Next base: position 27,699 of record NW_027326764.1, on the reverse strand, counting down.
TTGCCAATTCCACAAGAACAGCCTTAGCGAAAGGCTTCTTGAAGGGAAAGATGTAACTCTGTGAGATGAATTAACAGAACACAGAGCAGTTTCTCAGAAAGCTTCTTTCCAGTTTTGAACGGAAGATATTTCCTTTTTCACCGTAGCCCTCTATGGGCTTCCAAATATCCCTTTGCCAATTCCACAAGAACAGCCTTAGCGAAAGGCTTCTTGAAGGGAAAGATGTAACTCTGTGAGATGAATTAACAGAACACAGAGCAGTTTCTCAGAAAGCTTCTTTCCAGTTTTGAACGGAAGATATTTCCTTTTTCACCGTAGCCCTCTATGGGCTTCCAAATATCCCTTTGCCAATTCCACAAGAACAGCCTTAGCGAAAGGCTTCTTGAAGGGAAAGATGTAACTCTGTGAGATGAATTAACAGAACACAGAGCAGTTTCTCAGAAAGCTTCTTTCCAGTTTTGAACGGAAGATATTTCCTTTTTCACCGTAGCCCTCTATGGGCTTCCAAATATCCCTTTGCCAATTCCACAAGAACAGCCTTAGCGAAAGGCTTCTTGAAGGGAAAGATGTAACTCTGTGAGATGAATTAACAGAACACAGAGCAGTTTCTCAGAAAGCTTCTTTCCAGTTTTGAACGGAAGATATTTCCTTTTTCACCGTAGCCCTCTATGGGCTTCCAAATATCCCTTTGCCAATTCCACAAGAACAGCCTTAGCGAAAGGCTTCTTGAAGGGAAAGATGTAACTCTGTGAGATGAATTAACAGAACACAGAGCAGTTTCTCAGAAAGCTTCTTTCCAGTTTTGAACGGAAGATATTTCCTTTTTCACCATAGCCCTCTATGGGCTTCCAAATATCCCTTTGCCAACTCCACAAGAACAGCCTTAGCGAAAGGCTTCTTGAAGGGAAAGATGTAACTCTGTGAGATGAATTAACAGAACACAGAGCAGTTTCTCAGAAAGCTTCTTTCCAGTTTTGAACGGAAGATATTTCCTTTTTCACCATAGCCCTCTATGGGCTTCCAAATATCCCTTTGCCAACTCCACAAGAACAGCCTTAGCGAAAGGCTTCTTGAAGGGAAAGATGTAACTCTGTGAGATGAATTAACAGAACACAGAGCAGTTTCTCAGAAAGCTTCTTTCCAGTTTTGAACGGAAGATATTTCCTTTTTCACCATAGCCCTCTATGGGCTTCCAAATATCCCTTTGCCAATTCCACAAGAACAGCCTTAGCGAAAGGCTTCTTGAAGGGAAAGATGTAACTCTGTGAGATGAATTAACAGAACACAGAGCAGTTTCTCAGAAAGCTTCTTTCCAGTTTTGAACGGAAGATATTTCCTTTTTCACCATAGCCCTCTATGGGCTTCCAAATATCCCTTTGCCAATTCCACAAGAACAGCCTTAGGGAAAGGCTTCTTGAAGGGAAAGATGTAACTCTGTGAGATGAATTAACAGAACACAGAGCAGTTTCTCAGAAAGCTTCTTTCCAGTTTTGAACGGAAGATATTTCCTTTTTCACCATAGCCCTCTATGGGCTTCCAAATATCCCTTTGCCAATTCCACAAGAACAGCCTTAGCGAAAGGTTTCTTGAAGGGAAAGATGTAACTCTGTGAGATGAATTAACAGAACACAGAGCAGTTTCTCAGAAAGCTTCTTTCCAGTTTTGAACGGAAGATATTTCCTTTTTCACCATAGCCCTCTATGGGCTTCCAAATATCCCTTTGCCAATTCCACAAGAACAGCCTTAGCGAAAGGCTTCTTGAAGGGAAAGATGTAACTCTGTGAGATGAATTAACAGAACACAGAGCAGTTTCTCAGAAAGCTTCTTTCCAGTTTTGAACGGAAGATATTTCCTTTTTCACCATAGCCCTCTATGGGCTTCCAAATATCCCTTTGCCAATTCCACAAGAACAGCCTTAGCGAAAGGCTTCTTGAAGGGAAAGATGTAACTCTGTGAGATGAATTAACAGAACACAGAGCAGTTTCTCAGAAAGCTTCTTTCCAGTTTTGAACGGAAGATATTTCCTTTTTCACCATAGCCCTCTATGGGCTTCCAAATATCCCTTTGCCAATTCCACAAGAACAGCCTTAGCGAAAGGCTTCTTGAAGGGAAAGATGTAACTCTGTGAGATGAATTAACAGAACACAGACCAGTTTCTCAGAAAGCTTCTTTCCAGTTTTGAACGGAAGATATTTCCTTTTTCACCATAGCCCTCTATGGGCTTCCAAATATCCCTTTGCCAATTCCACAAGAACAGCCTTAGCGAAAGGCTTCTTGAAGGGAAAGATGTAACTCTGTGAGATGAATTAACAGAACACAGAGCAGTTTCTCAGAAAGCTTCTTTCCAGTTTTGAACGGAAGATATTTCCTTTTTCACCGTAGCCCTCTATGGGCTTCAAATATCCCTTTGCCAATTCCACAAGAACAGCCTTAGCGAAAGGCTTCTTGAAGGGAAAGATGTAACTCTTTGAGATGAATTAACAGAACACAGAGCAGTTTCTCAGAAAGCTTCTTTCCAGTTTTGAACGGAAGATATTTCCTTTTTCACCATAGCCCTCTATGGGCTTCCAAATATCCCTTTGCCAATTCCACAAGAACAGCCTTAGCGAAAGGCTTCTTGAAGGGAAAGATGTAACTCTGTGAGATGAATTAACAGAACACAGAGCAGTTTCTCAGAAAGCTTCTTTCCAGTTTTGAACGGAAGATATTTCCTTTTTCACCATAGCCCTCTATGGGCTTCCAAATATCCCTTTGCCAATTCCACAAGAACAGCCTTAGCGAAAGGCTTCTTGAAGGGAAAGATGTAACTCTGTGAGATGAATTAACAGAACACAGAGCAGTTTCTCAGAAAGCTTCTTTCCAGTTTTGAACGGAAGATATTTCCTTTTTCACCATAGCCCTCTATGGGCTTCCAAATATCCCTTTGCCAATTCCACAAGAACAGCCTTAGCGAAAGGCTTCTTGAAGGGAAAGATGTAACTCTGTGAGATGAATTAACAGAACACAGAGCAGTTTCTCAGAAAGCTTCTTTCCAGTTTTGAACGGAAGATATTTCCTTTTTCACCATAGCCCTCTATGGGCTTCCAAATATCCCTTTGCCAATTCCACAAGAACAGCCTTAGCGAAAGGCTTCTTGAAGGGAAAGATGTAACTCTGTGAGATGAATTAACAGAACACAGAGCAGTTTCTCAGAAAGCTTCTTTCCAGTTTTGAACGGAAGATATTTCCTTTTTCACCGTAGCCCTCTATGGGCTTCCAAATATCCCTTTGCCAATTCCACAAGAACAGCCTTAGCGAAAGGCTTCTTGAAGGGAAAGATGTAACTCTGTGAGATGAATTAACAGAACACAGAGCAGTTTCTCAGAAAGCTTCTTTCCAGTTTTGAACGGAAGATATTTCCTTTTTCACCATAGCCCTCTATGGGCTTCCAAATATCCCTTTGCCAATTCCACAAGAACAGCCTTAGCGAAAGGCTTCTTGAAGGGAAAGATGTAACTCTGTGAGATGAATTAACAGAACACAGAGCAGTTTCTCAGAAAGCTTCTTTCCAGTTTTGAACGGAAGATATTTCCTTTTTCACCATAGCCCTCTATGGGCTTCCAAATATCCCTTTGCCAATTCCACAAGAACAGCCTTAGCGAAAGGCTTCTTGAAGGGAAAGATGTAACTCTGTGAGATGAATTAACAGAACACAGAGCAGTTTCTCAGAAAGCTTCTTTCCAGTTTTGAACGGAAGATATTTCCTTTTTCACCGTAGCCCTCTATGGGCTTCCAAATATCCCTTTGCCAATTCCACAAGAACAGCCTTAGCGAAAGGCTTCTTGAAGGGAAAGATGTAACTCTGTGAGATGAATTAACAGAACACAGAGCAGTTTCTCAGAAAGCTTCTTTCCAGTTTTGAACGGAAGATATTTCCTTTTTCACCGTAGCCCTCTATGGGCTTCCAAATATCCCTTTGCCAATTCCACAAGAACAGCCTTAGCGAAAGGCTTCTTGAAGGGAAAGATGTAACTCTGTGAGATGAATTAACAGAACACAGAGCAGTTTCTCAGAAAGCTTCTTTCCAGTTTTGAACGGAAGATATTTCCTTTTTCACCGTAGCCCTCTATGGGCTTCCAAATATCCCTTTGCCAATTCCACAAGAACAGCCTTAGCGAAAGGCTTCTTGAAGGGAAAGATGTAACTCTGTGAGATGAATTAACAGAACACAGAGCAGTTTCTCAGAAAGCTTCTTTCCAGTTTTGAACGGAAGATATTTCCTTTTTCACCGTAGCCCTCTATGGGCTTCCAAATATCCCTTTGCCAATTCCACAAGAACAGCCTTAGCGAAAGGCTTCTTGAAGGGAAAGATGTAACTCTGTGAGATGAATTAACAGAACACAGAGCAGTTTCTCAGAAAGCTTCTTTCCAGTTTTGAACGGAAGATATTTCCTTTTTCACCATAGCCCTCTATGGGCTTCCAAATATCCCTTTGCCAATTCCACAAGAACAGCCTTAGCGAAAGGCTTCTTGAAGGGAAAGATGTAACTCTGTGAGATGAATTAACAGAACACAGAGCAGTTTCTCAGAAAGCTTCTTTCCAGTTTTGAACGGAAGATATTTCCTTTTTCACCATAGCCCTCTATGGGCTTCCAAATATCCCTTTGCCAACTCCACAAGAACAGCCTTAGCGAAAGGCTTCTTGAAGGGAAAGATGTAACTCTGTGAGATGAATTAACAGAACACAGAGCAGTTTCTCAGAAAGCTTCTTTCCAGTTTTGAACGGAAGATATTTCCTTTTTCACCATAGCCCTCTATGGGCTTCCAAATATCCCTTTGCCAATTCCACAAGAACAGCCTTAGCGAAAGGCTTCTTGAAGGGAAAGATGTAACTCTGTGAGATGAATTAACAGAACACAGAGCAGTTTCTCAGAAAGCTTCTTTCCAGTTTTGAACGGAAGATATTTCCTTTTTCACCATAGCCCTCTATGGGCTTCCAAATATCCCTTTGCCAATTCCACAAGAACAGCCTTAGCGAAAGGCTTCTTGAAGGGAAAGATGTAACTCTGTGAGATGAATTAACAGAACACAGAGCAGTTTCTCAGAAAGCTTCTTTCCAGTTTTGAACGGAAGATATTTCCTTTTTCACCATAGCCCTCTATGGGCTTCCAAATATCCCTTTGCCAACTCCACAAGAACAGCCTTAGCGAAAGGCTTCTTGAAGGGAAAGATGTAACTCTGTGAGATGAATTAACAGAACACAGAGCAGTTTCTCAGAAAGCTTCTTTCCAGTTTTGAACGGAAGATATTTCCTTTTTCACCATAGCCCTCTATGGGCTTCCAAATATCCCTTTGCCAATTCCACAAGAACAGCCTTAGCGAAAGGCTTCTTGAAGGGAAAGATGTAACTCTGTGAGATGAATTAACAGAACACAGAGCAGTTTCTCAGAAAGCTTCTTTCCAGTTTTGAACGGAAGATATTTCCTTTTTCACCATAGCCCTCTATGGGCTTCCAAATATCCCTTTGCCAATTCCACAAGAACAGCCTTAGCGAAAGGCTTCTTGAAGGGAAAGATGTAACTCTGTGAGATGAATTAACAGAACACAGAGCAGTTTCTCAGAAAGCTTCTTTCCAGTTTTGAACGGAAGATATTTCCTTTTTCACCATAGCCCTCTATGGGCTTCCAAATATCCCTTTGCCAATTCCACAAGAACAGCCTTAGCGAAAGTTTTCTTGAAGGGAAAGATGTAACTCTGTGAGATGAATTAACAGAACACAGAGCAGTTTCTCAGAAAGCTTCTTTCCAGTTTTGAACGGAAGATATTTCCTTTTTCACCATAGCCCTCTATGGGCTTCCAAATATCCCTTTGCCAATTCCACAAGAACAGCCTTAGCGAAAGGCTTCTTGAAGGGAAAGATGTAACTCTGTGAGATGAATTAACAGAACACAGAGCAGTTTCTCAGAAAGCTTCTTTCCAGTTTTGAACGGAAGATATTTCCTTTTTCACCATAGCCCTCTATGGGCTTCAAAATATCCCTTTGCCAATTCCACAAGAACAGCCTTAGCCAAAGGCTTTTTGAAGGGAAAGATGTAACTCTGTGAGATGAATTAACAGAACACAGAGCAGTTTCTCAGAAAGCTTCTTTCCAGTTTTGAACGGAAGAGATTTCCTTTTTCACCATAGCCCTCTATGGGCTTCCAAATATCCCTTTGCCAATTCCACAAGAACAGCCTTAGCGAAAGGCTTCTTGAAGGGAAAGATGTAACTCTGTGAGATGAATTAACAGAACACAGAGCAGTTTCTCAGAAAGCTTCTTTCCAGTTTTGAACGGAAGATATTTCCTTTTTCACCATAGCCCTCTATGGGCTTCCAAATATCCCTTTGCCAATTCCACAAGAACAGCCTTAGCGAAAGGCTTCTTGAAGGGAAAGATGTAACTCTGTGAGATGAATTAACAGAACACAGAGCAGTTTCTCAGAAAGCTTCTTTCCAGTTTTGAACGGAAGATATTTCCTTTTTCACCATAGCCCTCTATGGGCTTCCAAATATCCCTTTGCCAATTCCACAAGAACAGCCTTAGCGAAAGGCTTCTTGAAGGGAAAGATGTAACTCTGTGAGATGAATTAACAGAACACAGAGCCGTTTCTCAGAAAGCTTCTTTCCAGTTTTGAACGGAAGATATTTCCTTTTTCACCATAGCCCTCTATGGGCTTCCAAATATCCCTTTGCCAATTCCACAAGAACAGCCTTAGCGAAAGGCTTCTTGAAGGGAAAGATATAACTCTGTGAGATGAATTAACAGAACACAGAGCAGTTTCTCAGAAAGCTTCTTTCCAGTTTTGAACGGAAGATATTTCCTTTTTCACCATAGCCCTCTATGGGCTTCCAAATATCCCTTTGCCAATTCCACAAGAACAGCCTTAGCGAAAGGCTTCTTGAAGGGAAAGATGTAACTCTGTGAGATGAATTAACAGAACACAGAGCAGTTTCTCAGAAAGCTTCTTTCCAGTTTTGAACGGAAGATATTTCCTTTTTCACCATAGCCCTCTATGGGCTTCCAAATATCCCTTTGCCAATTCCACAAGAACAGCCTTAGCGAAAGGCTTCTTGAAGGGAAAGATGTAACTCTGTGAGATGAATTAACAGAACACAGAGCAGTTTCTCAGAAAGCTTCTTTCCAGTTTTGAACGGAAGATATTTCCTTTTTCACCATAGCCCTCTATGGGCTTCCAAATATCCCTTTGCCAATTCCACAAGAACAGCCTTAGCGAAAGGCTTCTTGAAGGGAAAGATGTAACTCTGTGAGATGAATTAACAGAACACAGAGCAGTTTCTCAGAAAGCTTCTTTCCAGTTTTGAACGGAAGATATTTCCTTTTTCACCATAGCCCTCTATGGGCTTCCAAATATCCCTTTGCCAATTCCACAAGAACAGCCTTAGCGAAAGGCTTCTTGAAGGGAAAGATGTAACTCTGTGAGATGAATTAACAGAACACAGAGCAGTTTCTCAGAAAGCTTCTTTCCAGTTTTGAACGGAAGATATTTCCTTTTTCACCATAGCCCTCTATGGGCTTCCAAATATCCCTTTGCCAATTCCACAAGAACAGCCTTAGCGAAAGGCTTCTTGAAGGGAAAGATGTAACTCTGTGAGATGAATTAACAGAACACAGGGCAGTTTCTCAGAAAGCTTCTTTCCAGTTTTGAACGGAAGATATTTCCTTTTTCACCATAGCCCTCTATGGGCTTCCAAATATCCCTTTGCCAATTCCACAAGAACAGCCTTAGCGAAAGGCTTCTTGAGGGGAAAGATGTAACTCTGTGAGATGAATTAACAGAACACAGAGCAGTTTCTCAGAAAGCTTCTTTCCAGTTTTGAACGGAAGATATTTCCTTTTTCACCATAGCCCTCTATGGGCTTCCAAATATCCCTTTGCCAATTCCACAAGAACAGCCTTAGCGAAAGGCTTCTTGAAGGGAAAGATGTAACTCTGTGAGATGAATTAACAGAACACAGAGCAGTTTCTCAGAAAGCTTCTTTCCAGTTTTGAACGGAAGATATTTCCTTTTTCACCATAGCCCTCTATGGGCTTCCAAATATCCCTTTGCCAAGTCCACAAGAACAGCCTTAGCGAAAGGCTTCTTGAAGGGAAAGATGTAACTCTGTGAGATGAATTAACAGAACACAGAGCAGTTTCTCAGAAAGCTTCTTTCCAGTTTTGAACGGAAGATATTTCCTTTTTCACCATAGCCCTCTATGGGCTTCCAAATATCCCTTTGCCAATTCCACAAGAACAGCCTTAGCGAAAGGCTTCTTGAAGGGAAAGATGTAACTCTGTGAGATGAATTAACAGAACACAGAGCAGTTTCTCAGAAAGCTTCTTTCCAGTTTTGAACGGAAGATATTTCCTTTTTCACCATAGCCCTCTATGGGCTTCCAAATATCCCTTTGCCAATTCCACAAGAACAGCCTTAGCGAAAGGCTTCTTGAAGGGAAAGATGTAACTCTGTGAGATGAATTAACAGAACACAGAGCAGTTTCTCAGAAAGCTTCTTTCCAGTTTTGAACGGAAGATATTTCCTTTTTCACCATAGCCCTCTATGGGCTTCCAAATATCCCTTTGCCAATTCCACAAGAACAGCCTTAGCGAAAGGCTTCTTGAAGGGAAAGATGTAACTCTGTGAGATGAATTAACAGAACACAGAGCAGTTTCTCAGAAAGCTTCTTTCCAGTTTTGAACGGAAGATATTTCCTTTTTCACCATAGCCCTCTATGGGCTTCCAAATATCCCTTTGCCAATTCCACAAGAACAGCCTTAGCGAAAGGCTTCTTGAAGGGAAAGATGTAACTCTGTGAGATGAATTAACAGAACACAGAGCAGTTTCTCAGAAAGCTTCTTTCCAGTTTTGAACGGAAGATATTTCCTTTTTCACCATAGCCCTCTATGGGCTTCCAAATATCCCTTTGCCAATTCCACAAGAACAGCCTTAGCGAAAGGCTTCTTGAAGGGAAAGATGTAACTCTGTGAGATGAATTAACAGAACACAGAGCAGTTTCTCAGAAAGCTTCTTTCCAGTTTTGAACGGAAGATATTTCCTTTTTCACCATAGCCCTCTATGGGCTTCCAAATATCCCTTTGCCAACTCCACAAGAACAGCCTTAGCGAAAGGCTTCTTGAAGGGAAAGATGTAACTCTGTGAGATGAATTAACAGAACACAGAGCAGTTTCTCAGAAAGCTTCTTTCCAGTTTTGAACGGAAGATATTTCCTTTTTCACCATAGCCCTCTATGGGCTTCAAAATATCCCTTTGCCAATTCCACAAGAACAGCCTTAGCGAAAGGCTTCTTGAAGGGAAAGATGTAACTCTGTGAGATGAATTAACAGAACACAGAGCAGTTTCTCAGAAAGCTTCTTTCCAGTTTTGAACGGAAGATATTTCCTTTTTCACCATAGCCCTCTATGGGCTTCCAAATATCCCTTTGCCAATTCCACAAGAACAGCCTTAGCGAAAGGCTTCTTGAAGGGAAAGATGTAACTCTGTGAGATGAATTAACAGAACACAGAGCAGTTTCTCAGAAAGCTTCTTTCCAGTTTTGAACGGAAGATATTTCCTTTTTCACCATAGCCCTCTATGGGCTTCCAAATATCCCTTTGCCAATTCCACAAGAACAGCCTTAGCGAAAGGCTTCTTGAAGGGAAAGATGTAACTCTGTGAGATGAATTAACAGAACACAGAGCAGTTTCTCAGAAAGCTTCTTTCCAGTTTTGAACGGAAGATATTTCCTTTTTCACCGTAGCCCTCTATGGGCTTCCAAATATCCCTTTGCCAATTCCACAAGAACAGCCTTAGCGAAAGGCTTCTTGAAGGGAAAGATGTAACTCTGTGAGATGAATTAACAGAACACAGAGCAGTTTCTCAGAAAGCTTCTTTCCAGTTTTGAACGGAAGATATTTCCTTTTTCACCATAGCCCTCTATGGGCTTCCAAATATCCCTTTGCCAATTCCACAAGAACAGCCTTAGCGAAAGGCTTCTTGAAGGGAAAGATGTAACTCTGTGAGATGAATTAACAGAACACAGAGCAGTTTCTCAGAAAGCTTCTTTCCAGTTTTGAACGGAAGATATTTCCTTTTTCACCATAGCCCTCTATGGGCTTCCAAATATCCCTTTGCCAATTCCACAAGAACAGCCTTAGCGAAAGGCTTCTTGAAGGGAAAGATGTAACTCTGTGAGATGAATTAACAGAACACAGAGCAGTTTCTCAGAAAGCTTCTTTCCAGTTTTGAACGGAAGATATTTCCTTTTTCACCGTAGCCCTCTATGGGCTTCCAAATATCCCTTTGCCAATTCCACAAGAACAGCCTTAGCGAAAGGCTTCTTGAAGGGAAAGATGTAACTCTGTGAGATGAATTAACAGAACACAGAGCAGTTTCTCAGAAAGCTTCTTTCCAGTTTTGAACGGAAGATATTTCCTTTTTCACCATAGCCCTCTATGGGCTTCCAAATATCCCTTTGCCAATTCCACAAGAACAGCCTTAGCGAAAGGCTTCTTGAAGGGAAAGATGTAACTCTGTGAGATGAATTAACAGAACACAGAGCAGTTTCTCAGAAAGCTTCTTTCCAGTTTTGAACGGAAGATATTTCCTTTTTCACCATAGCCCTCTATGGGCTTCCAAATATCCCTTTGCCAATTCCACAAGAACAGCCTTAGCGAAAGGCTTCTTGAAGGGAAAGATGTAACTCTGTGAGATGAATTAACAGAACACAGAGCAGTTTCTCAGAAAGCTTCTTTCCAGTTTTGAACGGAAGATATTTCCTTTTTCACCATAGCCCTCTATGGGCTTCCAAATATCCCTTTGCCAATTCCACAAGAACAGCCTTAGCGAAAGGCTTCTTGAAGGGAAAGATGTAACTCTGTGAGATGAATTAACAGAACACAGAGCAGTTTCTCAGAAAGCTTCTTTCCAGTTTTGAACGGAAGATATTTCCTTTTTCACCATAGCCCTCTATGGGCTTCCAAATATCCCTTTGCCAATTCCACAAGAACAGCCTTAGCGAAAGGCTTCTTGAAGGGAAAGATGTAACTCTGTGAGATGAATTAACAGAACACAGAGCAGTTTCTCAGAAAGCTTCTTTCCAGTTTTGAACGGAAGATATTTCCTTTTTCACCATAGCCCTCTATGGGCTTCCAAATATCCCTTTGCCAATTCCACAAGAACAGCCTTAGCGAAAGGCTTCTTGAAGGGAAAGATGTAACTCTGTGAGATGAATTAACAGAACACAGAGCAGTTTCTCAGAAAGCTTCTTTCCAGTTTTGAACGGAAGATATTTCCTTTTTCACCATAGCCCTCTATGGGCTTCCAAATATCCCTTTGCCAATTCCACAAGAACAGCCTTAGCGAAAGGCTTCTTGAAGGGAAAGATGTAACTCTGTGAGATGAATTAACAGAACACAGAGCAGTTTCTCAGAAAGCTTCTTTCCAGTTTTGAACGGAAGATATTTCCTTTTTCACCGTAGCCCTCTATGGGCTTCCAAATATCCCTTTGCCAATTCCACAAGAACAGCCTTAGCGAAAGGCTTCTTGAAGGGAAAGATGTAACTCTGTGAGATGAATTAACAGAACACAGAGCAGTTTCTCAGAAAGCTTCTTTCCAGTTTTGAACGGAAGATATTTCCTTTTTCACCATAGCCCTCTATGGGCTTCCAAATATCCCTTTGCCAATTCCACAAGAACAGCCTTAGCGAAAGGCTTCTTGAAGGGAAAGATGTAACTCTGTGAGATGAATTAACAGAACACAGAGCAGTTTCTCAGAAAGCTTCTTTCCAGTTTTGAACGGAAGATATTTCCTTTTTCACCATAGCCCTCTATGGGCTTCCAAATATCCCTTTGCCAATTCCACAAGAACAGCCTTAGCGAAAGGCTTCTTGAAGGGAAAGATGTAACTCTGTGAGATGAATTAACAGAACACAGAGCAGTTTCTCAGAAAGCTTCTTTCCAGTTTTGAACGGAAGATATTTCCTTTTTCACCGTAGCCCTCTATGGGCTTCCAAATATCCCTTTGCCAATTCCACAAGAACAGCCTTAGCGAAAGGCTTCTTGAAGGGAAAGATGTAACTCTGTGAGATGAATTAACAGAACACAGAGCAGTTTCTCAGAAAGCTTCTTTCCAGTTTTGAACGGAAGATATTTCCTTTTTCACCATAGCCCTCTATGGGCTTCCAAATATCCCTTTGCCAATTCCACAAGAACAGCCTTAGCGAAAGGCTTCTTGAAGGGAAAGATGTAACTCTGTGAGATGAATTAACAGAACACAGAGCAGTTTCTCAGAAAGCTTCTTTCCAGTTTTGAACGGAAGATATTTCCTTTTTCACCGTAGCCCTCTATGGGCTTCCAAATATCCCTTTGCCAATTCCACAAGAACAGCTTTAGCGAAAGGCTTCTTGAAGGGAAAGATGTAACTCTGTGAGATGAATTAACAGAACATAGAGCAGTTTCTCAGAAAGCTTCTTTCCAGTTTTGAACGGAAGATATTTCCTTTTTCACCATAGCCCTCTATGGGCTTCCAAATATCCCTTTGCCAATTCCACAAGAACAGCCTTAGCGAAAGGCTTCTTGAAGGGAAAGATGTAACTCTGTGAGATGAATTAACAGAACACAGAGCAGTTTCTCAGAAAGCTTCTTTCCAGTTTTGAACGGAAGATATTTCCTTTTTCACCATAGCCCTCTATGGGCTTCCAAATATCCCTTTGCCAATTCCACAAGAACAGCCTTAGCGAAAGGCTTCTTGAAGGGAAAGATGTAACTCTGTGAGATGAATTAACAGAACACAGAGCAGTTTCTCAGAAAGCTTCTTTCCAGTTTTGAACGGAAGATATTTCCTTTTTCACCATAGCCCTCTATGGGCTTCCAAATATCCCTTTGCCAACTCCACAAGAACAGCCTTAGCGAAAGGCTTCTTGAAGGGAAAGATGTAACTCTGTGAGATGAATTAACAGAACACAGAGCAGTTTCTCAGAAAGCTTCTTTCCAGTTTTGAACGGAAGATATTTCCTTTTTCACCATAGCCCTCTATGGGCTTCCAAATATCCCTTTGCCAATTCCACAAGAACAGCCTTAGCGAAAGGCTTCTTGAAGGGAAAGATGTAACTCTGTGAGATGAATTAACAGAACACAGAGCAGTTTCTCAGAAAGCTTCTTTCCAGTTTTGAACGGAAGATATTTCCTTTTTCACCATAGCCCTCTATGGGCTTCCAAATATCCCTTTGCCAATTCCACAAGAACAGCCTTAGCGAAAGGCTTCTTGAAGGGAAAGATGTAACTCTGTGAGATGAATTAACAGAACACAGAGCAGTTTCTCAGAAAGCTTCTTTCCAGTTTTGAACGGAAGATATTTCCTTTTTCACCATAGCCCTCTACGGGCTTCCAAATATCCCTTTGCCAATTCCACAAGAACAGCCTTAGCGAAAGGCTTCTTGAAGGGAAAGATGTAACTCTGTGAGATGAATTAACAGAACACAGAGCAGTTTCTCAGAAAGCTTCTTTCCAGTTTTGAACGGAAGATATTTCCTTTTTCACCGTAGCCCTCTATGGGCTTCCAAATATCCCTTTGCCAATTCCACAAGAACAGCCTTAGCGAAAGGCTTCTTGAAGGGAAAGATGTAACTCTGTGAGATGAATTAACAGAACACAGAGCAGTTTCTCAGAAAGCTTCTTTCCAGTTTTGAACGGAAGATATTTCCTTTTTCACCATAGCCCTCTATGGGCTTCCAAATATCCCTTTGCCAATTCCACAAGAACAGCCTTAGCGAAAGGCTTCTTGAAGGGAAAGATGTAACTCTGTGAGATGAATTAACAGAACACAGAGCAGTTTCTCAGAAAGCTTCTTTCCAGTTTTGAACGGAAGATATTTCCTTTTTCACCGTAGCCCTCTATGGGCTTCCAAATATCCCTTTGCCAATTCCACAAGAACAGCTTTAGCGAAAGGCTTCTTGAAGGGAAAGATGTAACTCTGTGAGATGAATTAACAGAACATAGAGCAGTTTCTCAGAAAGCTTCTTTCCAGTTTTGAACGGAAGATATTTCCTTTTTCACCATAGCCCTCTATGGGCTTCCAAATATCCCTTTGCCAATTCCACAAGAACAGCCTTAGCGAAAGGCTTCTTGAAGGGAAAGATGTAACTCTGTGAGATGAATTAACAGAACACAGAGCAGTTTCTCAGAAAGCTTCTTTCCAGTTTTGAACGGAAGATATTTCCTTTTTCACCATAGCCCTCTATGGGCTTCCAAATATCCCTTTGCCAATTCCACAAGAACAGCCTTAGCGAAAGGCTTCTTGAAGGGAAAGATGTAACTCTGTGAGATGAATTAACAGAACACAGAGCAGTTTCTCAGAAAGCTTCTTTCCAGTTTTGAACGGAAGATATTTCCTTTTTCACCATAGCCCTCTATGGGCTTCCAAATATCCCTTTGCCAACTCCACAAGAACAGCCTTAGCGAAAGGCTTCTTGAAGGGAAAGATGTAACTCTGTGAGATGAATTAACAGAACACAGAGCAGTTTCTCAGAAAGCTTCTTTCCAGTTTTGAACGGAAGATATTTCCTTTTTCACCATAGCCCTCTATGGGCTTCCAAATATCCCTTTGCCAATTCCACAAGAACAGCCTTAGCGAAAGGCTTCTTGAAGGGAAAGATGTAACTCTGTGAGATGAATTAACAGAACACAGAGCAGTTTCTCAGAAAGCTTCTTTCCAGTTTTGAACGGAAGATATTTCCTTTTTCACCATAGCCCTCTATGGGCTTCCAAATATCCCTTTGCCAATTCCACAAGAACAGCCTTAGCGAAAGGCTTCTTGAAGGGAAAGATGTAACTCTGTGAGATGAATTAACAGAACACAGAGCAGTTTCTCAGAAAGCTTCTTTCCAGTTATGAACGGAAGATATTTCCTTTTTCACCATAGCCCTCTACGGGCTTCCAAATATCCCTTTGCCAATTCCACAAGAACAGCCTTAGCGAAAGGCTTCTTGAAGGGAAAGATGTAACTCTGTGAGATGAATTAACAGAACACAGAGCAGTTTCTCAGAAAGCTTCTTTCCAGTTTTGAACGGAAGATATTTCCTTTTTCACCATAGCCCTCTACGGGCTTCCAAATATCCCTTTGCCAATTCCACAAGAACAGCCTTAGCGAAAGGCTTCTTGAAGGGAAAGATGTAACTCTGTGAGATGAATTAACAGAACACAGAGCAGTTTCTCAGAAAGCTTCTTTCCAGTTTTGAACGGAAGATATTTCCTTTTTCACCATAGCCCTCTATGGGCTTCCAAATATCCCTTTGCCAATTCCACAAGAACAGCCTTAGCGAAAGGCTTCTTGAAGGGAAAGATGTAACTCTGTGAGATGAATTAACAGAACACAGAGCAGTTTCTCAGAAAGCTTCTTTCCAGTTTTGAACGGAAGATATTTCCTTTTTCACCGTAGCCCTCTATGGGCTTCCAAATATCCCTTTGCACATTCCACAAGAACAGCCTTAGCGAAAGGCTTCTTGAAGGGAAAGATGTAACTCTGTGAGATGAATTAACAGAACACAGAGCAGTTTCTCAGAAAGCTTCTTTCCAGTTTTGAACGGAAGATATTTCCTTTTTCACCATAGCCCTCTATGGGCTTCCAAATATCCCTTTGCCAATTCCACAAGAACAGCCTTAGCGAAAGGCTTCTTGAAGGGAAAGATGTAACTCTGTGAGATGAATTAACAGAACACAGAGCAGTTTCTCAGAAAGCTTCTTTCCAGTTTTGAACGGAAGATATTTCCTTTTTCACCATAGCCCTCTATGGGCTTCCAAATATCCCTTTGCCAATTCCACAAGAACAGCCTTAGCGAAAGGCTTCTTGAAGGGAAAGATGTAACTCTGTGAGATGAATTAACAGAACACAGAGCAGTTTCTCAGAAAGCTTCTTTCCAGTTTTGAACGGAAGATATTTCCTTTTTCACCATAGCCCTCTATGGGCTTCCAAATATCCCTTTGCCAATTCCACAAGAACAGCCTTAGCGAAAGGCTTCTTGAAGGGAAAGATGTAACTCTGTGAGATGAATTAACAGAACACAGAGCAGTTTCTCAGAAAGCTTCTTTCCAGTTTTGAACGGAAGATATTTCCTTTTTCACCATAGCCCTCTATGGGCTTCCAAATATCCCTTTGCCAATTCCACAAGAACAGCCTTAGCGAAAGGCTTCTTGAAGGGAAACATGTAACTCTGTGAGATGAATTAACAGAACACAGAGCAGTTTCTCAGAAAGCTTCTTTCCAGTTTTGAACGGAAGATATTTCCTTTTTCACCATAGCCCTCTATGGGCCTCCAAATATCCCTTTGCCAATTCCACAAGAACAGCCTTAGCGAAAGGCTTCTTGAAGGGAAAGATGTAACTCTGTGAGATGAATTAACAGATCACAGAGCAGTTTCTCAGAAAGCTTCTTTCCAGTTTTGAACGGAAGATATTTCCTTTTTCACCATAGCCCTCTATGGGCTTCCAAATATCCCTTTGCCAATTCCACAAGAACAGCCTTAGCGAAAGGCTTCTTGAAGGGAAAGATGTAACTCTGTGAGATGAATTAACAGAACACAGAGCAGTTTCTCAGAAAGCTTCTTTCCAGTTTTGAACGGAAGATATTTCCTTTTTCACCATAGCCCTCTATGGGCTTCCAAATATCCCTTTGCCAATTCCACAAGAACAGCCTTAGCGAAAGGCTTCTTGAAGGGAAAGATGTAACTCTGTGAGATGAATTAACAGAACACAGAGCAGTTTCTCAGAAAGCTTCTTTCCAGTTTTGAACGGAAGATATTTCCTTTTTCACCATAGCCCTCTATGGGCTTCCAAATATCCCTTTGCCAATTCCACAAGAACAGCCTTAGCGAAAGGCTTCTTGAAGGGAAAGATGTAACTCTGTGAGATGAATTAACAGAACACAGAGCAGTTTCTCAGAAAGCTTCTTTCCAGTTTTGAACGGAAGATATTTCCTTTTTCACCGTAGCCCTCTATGGGCTTCCAAATATCCCTTTGCCAATTCCACAAGAACAGCCTTAGCGAAAGGCTTCTTGAAGGGAAAGATGTAACTCTGTGAGATGAATTAACAGAACACAGAGCAGTTTCTCAGAAAGCTTCTTTCCAGTTTTGAACGGAAGATATTTCCTTTTTCACCGTAGCCCTCTATGGGCTTCCAAATATCCCTTTGCCAATTCCACAAGAACAGCCTTAGCGAAAGGCTTCTTGAAGGGAAAGATGTAACTCTGTGAGATGAATTAACAGAACACAGAGCAGTTTCTCAGAAAGCTTCTTTCCAGTTTTGAACGGAAGATATTTCCTTTTTCACCATAGCCCTCTATGGGCTTCCAAATATCCCTTTGCCAATTCCACAAGAACAGCCTTAGCGAAAGGCTTCTTAAGGGAAAGATGTAACTCTGTGAGATGAATTAACAGAACACAGAGCCGTTTCTCAGAAAGCTTCTTTCCAGTTTTGAACGGAAGATATTTCCTTTTTCACCATAGCCCTCTATGGGCTTCCAAATATCCCTTTGCCAATTCCACAAGAACAGCCTTAGCGAAAGGCTTCTTGAAGGGAAAGATGTAACTCTGTGAGATGAATTAACAGAACACAGAGCAGTTTCTCAGAAAGCTTCTTTCCAGTTTTGAACGGAAGATATTTCCTTTTTCACCATAGCCCTCTATGGGCTTCCAAATATCCCTTTGCCAATTCCACAAGAACAGCCTTAGCGAAAGGCTTCTTGAAGGGAAAGATGTAACTCTGTGAGATGAATTAACAGAACACAGAGCAGTTTCTCAGAAAGCTTCTTTCCAGTTTTGAACGGAAGATATTTCCTTTTTCACCATAGCCCTCTATGGGCTTCCAAATATCCCTTTGCCAATTCCACAAGAACAGCCTTAGCGAAAGGCTTCTTGAAGGGAAAGATGTAACTCTGTGAGATGAATTAACAGAACACAGAGCAGTTTCTCAGAAAGCTTCTTTCCAGTTTTGAACGGAAGATATTTCCTTTTTCACCATAGCCCTCTACGGGCTTCCAAATATCCCTTTGCCAATTCCACAAGAACAGCCTTAGCGAAAGGCTTCTTGAAGGGAAAGATGTAACTCTGTGAGATGAATTAACAGAACACAGAGCAGTTTCTCAGAAAGCTTCTTTCCAGTTTTGAACGGAAGATATTTCCTTTTTCACCATAGCCCTCTATGGGCTTCCAAATATCCCTTTGCCAATTCCACAAGAACAGCCTTAGCGAAAGGCTTCTTGAAGGGAAAGATGTAACTCTGTGAGATGAATTAACAGAACACAGAGCAGTTTCTCAGAAAGCTTCTTTCCAGTTTTGAACGGAAGATATTTCCTTTTTCACCATAGCCCTCTATGGGCTTCCAAATATCCCTTTGCCAATTCCACAAGAACAGCCTTAGCGAAAGGCTTCTTGAAGGGAAAGATGTAACTCTGTGAGATGAATTAACAGAACACAGAGCAGTTTCTCAGAAAGCTTCTTTCCAGTTTTGAACGGAAGA
Organism: Chlorocebus sabaeus; assembly: GCF_047675955.1. Taxonomy (NCBI): domain Eukaryota; kingdom Metazoa; phylum Chordata; class Mammalia; order Primates; family Cercopithecidae; genus Chlorocebus; species Chlorocebus sabaeus. The sequence continues at coordinate 9,171 of NW_027326764.1, read as the reverse complement.
TATTTCCTTTTTCACCATAGCCCTCTATGGGCTTCCAAATATCCCTTTGCCAATTCCACAAGAACAGCCTTAGCGAAAGGCTTCTTGAAGGGAAAGATGTAACTCTGTGAGATGAATTAACAGAACACAGGGCAGTTTCTCAGAAAGCTTCTTTCCAGTTTTGAACGGAAGATATTTCCTTTTTCACCATAGCCCTCTATGGGCTTCCAAATATCCCTTTGCCAATTCCACAAGAACAGCCTTAGCGAAAGGCTTCTTGAGGGGAAAGATGTAACTCTGTGAGATGAATTAACAGAACACAGAGCAGTTTCTCAGAAAGCTTCTTTCCAGTTTTGAACGGAAGATATTTCCTTTTTCACCATAGCCCTCTATGGGCTTCCAAATATCCCTTTGCCAATTCCACAAGAACAGCCTTAGCGAAAGGCTTCTTGAAGGGAAAGATGTAACTCTGTGAGATGAATTAACAGAACACAGAGCAGTTTCTCAGAAAGCTTCTTTCCAGTTTTGAACGGAAGATATTTCCTTTTTCACCATAGCCCTCTATGGGCTTCCAAATATCCCTTTGCCAATTCCACAAGAACAGCCTTAGCGAAAGGCTTCTTGAAGGGAAAGATGTAACTCTGTGAGATGAATTAACAGAACACAGAGCAGTTTCTCAGAAAGCTTCTTTCCAGTTTTGAACGGAAGATATTTCCTTTTTCACCATAGCCCTTATGGGCTTCCAAATATCCCTTTGCCAATTCCACAAGAACAGCCTTAGCGAAAGGCTTCTTGAAGGGAAAGATGTAACTCTGTGAGATGAATTAACAGAACACAGAGCAGTTTCTCAGAAAGCTTCTTTCCAGTTTTGAACGGAAGATATTTCCTTTTTCACCATAGCCCTCTATGGGCTTCCAAATATCCCTTTGCCAATTCCACAAGAACAGCCTTAGCGAAAGGCTTCTTGAAGGGAAAGATGTAACTCTGTGAGATGAATTAACAGAACACAGAGCAGTTTCTCAGAAAGCTTCTTTCCAGTTTTGAACGGAAGATATTTCCTTTTTCACCATAGCCCTCTATGGGCTTCCAAATATCCCTTTGCCAATTCCACAAGAACAGCCTTAGCGAAAGGCTTCTTGAAGGGAAAGATGTAACTCTGTGAGATGAATTAACAGAACACAGAGCAGTTTCTCAGAAAGCTTCTTTCCAGTTTTGAACGGAAGATATTTCCTTTTTCACCATAGCCCTCTATGGGCTTCCAAATATCCCTTTGCCAATTCCACAAGAACAGCCTTAGCGAAAGGCTTCTTGAAGGGAAAGATGTAACTCTGTGAGATGAATTAACAGAACACAGAGCAGTTTCTCAGAAAGCTTCTTTCCAGTTTTGAACGGAAGATATTTCCTTTTTCACCATAGCCCTCTATGGGCTTCCAAATATCCCTTTGCCAATTCCACAAGAACAGCCTTAGCGAAAGGCTTCTTGAAGGGAAAGATGTAACTCTGTGAGATGAATTAACAGAACACAGAGCAGTTTCTCAGAAAGCTTCTTTCCAGTTTTGAACGGAAGATATTTCCTTTTTCACCATAGCCCTCTATGGGCTTCCAAATATCCCTTTGCCAACTCCACAAGAACAGCCTTAGCGAAAGGCTTCTTGAAGGGAAAGATGTAACTCTGTGAGATGAATTAACAGAACACAGAGCCGTTTCTCAGAAAGCTTCTTTCCAGTTTTGAACGGAAGATATTTCCTTTTTCACCATAGCCCTCTATGGGCTTCCAAATATCCCTTTGCCAATTCCACAAGAACAGCCTTAGCGAAAGGCTTCTTGAAGGGAAAGATGTAACTCTGTGAGATGAATTAACAGAACACAGAGCAGTTTCTCAGAAAGCTTCTTTCCAGTTTTGAACGGAAGATATTTCCTTTTTCACCATAGCCCTCTATGGGCTTCCAAATATCCCTTTGCCAATTCCACAAGAACAGCCTTAGCGAAAGGCTTCTTGAAGGGAAAGATGTAACTCTGTGAGATGAATTAACAGAACACAGAGCAGTTTCTCAGAAAGCTTCTTTCCAGTTTTGAACGGAAGATATTTCCTTTTTCACCATAGCCCTCTATGGGCTTCCAAATATCCCTTTGCCAATTCCACAAGAACAGCCTTAGCGAAAGGCTTCTTGAAGGGAAAGATGTAACTCTGTGAGATGAATTAACAGAACACAGAGCAGTTTCTCAGAAAGCTTCTTTCCAGTTTTGAACGGAAGATATTTCCTTTTTCACCATAGCCCTCTATGGGCTTCCAAATATCCCTTTGCCAATTCCACAAGAACAGCCTTAGCGAAAGGCTTCTTGAAGGGAAAGATGTAACTCTGTGAGATGAATTAACAGAACACAGAGCAGTTTCTCAGAAAGCTTCTTTCCAGTTTTGAACGAAAGATATTTCCTTTTTCACCATAGCCCTCTATGGGCTTCCAAATATCCCTTTGCCAATTCCACAAGAACAGCCTTAGCGAAAGGCTTCTTGAAGGGAAAGATGTAACTCTGTGAGATGAATTAACAGAACACAGAGCAGTTTCTCAGAAAGCTTCTTTCCAGTTTTGAACGGAAGATATTTCCTTTTTCACCGTAGCCCTCTATGGGCTTCCAAATATCCCTTTGCCAATTCCACAAGAACAGCCTTAGCGAAAGGCTTCTTGAAGGGAAAGATGTAACTCTGTGAGATGAATTAACAGAACACAGAGCAGTTTCTCAGAAAGCTTCTTTCCAGTTTTGAACGGAAGATATTTCCTTTTTCACCATAGCCCTCTATGGGCTTCCAAATATCCCTTTGCCAATTCCACAAGAACAGCCTTAGCGAAAGGCTTCTTGAAGGGAAAGATGTAACTCTGTGAGATGAATTAACAGAACACAGAGCAGTTTCTCAGAAAGCTTCTTTCCAGTTTTGAACGGAAGATATTTCCTTTTTCACCGTAGCCCTCTATGGGCTTCCAAATATCCCTTTGCCAATTCCACAAGAACAGCCTTAGCGAAAGGCTTCTTGAAGGGAAAGATGTAACTCTGTGAGATGAATTAACAGAACACAGAGCAGTTTCTCAGAAAGCTTCTTTCCAGTTTTGAACGGAAGATATTTCCTTTTTCACCATAGCCCTCTATGGGCTTCCAAATATCCCTTTGCCAATTCCACAAGAACAGCCTTAGCGAAAGGCTTCTAGAAGGGAAAGATGTAACTCTGTGAGATGAATTAACAGAACACAGAGCAGTTTCTCAGAAAGCTTCTTTCCAGTTTTGAACGGAAGATATTTCCTTTTTCACCATAGCCCTCTATGGGCTTCCAAATATCCCTTTGCCAATTCCACAAGAACAGCCTTAGCGAAAGGCTTCTTGAAGGGAAAGATGTAACTCTGTGAGATGAATTAACAGAACACAGAGCAGTTTCTCAGAAAGCTTCTTTCCAGTTTTGAACGGAAGATATTTCCTTTTTCACCATAGCCCTCTATGGGCTTCCAAATATCCCTTTGCCAATTCCACAAGAACAGCCTTAGCGAAAGGCTTCTTGAAGGGAAAGATGTAACTCTGTGAGATGAATTAACAGAACACAGAGCAGTTTCTCAGAAAGCTTCTTTCCAGTTTTGAACGGAAGATATTTCCTTTTTCACCATAGCCCTCTATGGGCTTCCAAATATCCCTTTGCCAATTCCACAAGAACAGCCTTAGCGAAAGGCTTCTTGAAGGGAAAGACGTAACTCTGTGAGATGAATTAACAGAACACAGAGCAGTTTCTCAGAAAGCTTCTTTCCAGTTTTGAACGGAAGATATTTCCTTTTTCACCATAGCCCTCTATGGGCTTCCAAATATCCCTTTGCCAATTCCACAAGAACAGCCTTAGCGAAAGGCTTCTTGAAGGGAAAGATGTAACTCTGTGAGATGAATTAACAGAACACAGAGCAGTTTCTCAGAAAGCTTCTTTCCAGTTTTGAACGGAAGATATTTCCTTTTTCACCATAGCCCTCTATGGGCTTCCAAATATCCCTTTGCCAATTCCACAAGAACAGCCTTAGCGAAAGGCTTCTTGAAGGGAAAGATGTAACTCTGTGAGATGAATTAACAGAACACAGAGCAGTTTCTCAGAAAGCTTCTTTCCAGTTTTGAACGGAAGATATTTCCTTTTTCACCATAGCCCTCTATGGGCCTCCAAATATCCCTTTGCCAATTCCACAAGAACAGCCTTAGCGAAAGGCTTCTTGAAGGGAAAGATGTAACTCTGTGAGATGAATTAACAGAACACAGAGCAGTTTCTCAGAAAGCTTCTTTCCAGTTTTGAACGGAAGATATTTCCTTTTTCACCATAGCCCTCTATGGGCTTCCAAATATCCCTTTGCCAATTCCACAAGAACAGCCTTAGCGAAAGGCTTCTTGAAGGGAAAGATGTAACTCTGTGAGATGAATTAACAGAACACAGAGCAGTTTCTCAGAAAGCTTCTTTCCAGTTTTGAACGGAAGATATTTCCTTTTTCACCATAGCCCTCTATGGGCTTCCAAATATCCCTTTGCCAATTCCACAAGAACAGCCTTAGCGAAAGGCTTCTTGAAGGGAAAGATGTAACTCTGTGAGATGAATTAACAGAACACAGAGCAGTTTCTCAGAAAGCTTCTTTCCAGTTTTGAACGGAAGATATTTCCTTTTTCACCATAGCCCTCTATGGGCTTCCAAATATCCCTTTGCCAATTCCACAAGAACAGCCTTAGCGAAAGGCTTCTTGAAGGGAAAGATGTAACTCTGTGAGATGAATTCACAGAACACAGAGCAGTTTCTCAGAAAGCTTCTTTCCAGTTTTGAACGGAAGATATTTCCTTTTTCACCATAGCCCTCTATGGGCTTCCAAATATCCCTTTGCCAATTCCACAAGAACAGCCTTAGCGAAAGGCTTCTTGAAGGGAAAGATGTAACTCTGTGAGATGAATTAACAGAACACAGAGCAGTTTCTCAGAAAGCTTCTTTCCAGTTTTGAACGGAAGATATTTCCTTTTTCACCATAGCCCTCTATGGGCTTCCAAATATCCCTTTGCCAATTCCACAAGAACAGCCTTAGCGAAAGGCTTCTTGAAGGGAAAGATGTAACTCTGTGAGATGAATTAACAGAACACAGAGCAGTTTCTCAGAAAGCTTCTTTCCAGTTTTGAACGGAAGATATTTCCTTTTTCACCATAGCCCTCTATGGGCTTCCAATATCCCTTTGCCAACTCCACAAGAACAGCCTTAGCGAAAGGCTTCTTGAAGGGAAAGATGTAACTCTGTGAGATGAATTAACAGAACACAGAGCCGTTTCTCAGAAAGCTTCTTTCCAGTTTTGAACGGAAGATATTTCCTTTTTCACCATAGCCCTCTATGGGCTTCCAAATATCCCTTTGCCAATTCCACAAGAACAGCCTTAGCGAAAGGCTTCTTGAAGGGAAAGATGTAACTCTGTGAGATGAATTAACAGAACACAGAGCAGTTTCTCAGAAAGCTTCTTTCCAGTTTTGAACGGAAGATATTTCCTTTTTCACCATAGCCCTCTATGGGCTTCCAAATATCCCTTTGCCAACTCCACAAGAACAGCCTTAGCGAAAGGCTTCTTGAAGGGAAAGATGTAACTCTGTGAGATGAATTAACAGAACACAGAGCAGTTTCTCAGAAAGCTTCTTTCCAGTTTTGAACGGAAGATATTTCCTTTTTCACCATAGCCCTCTATGGGCTTCCAAATATCCCTTTGCCAATTCCACAAGAACAGCCTTAGCGAAAGGCTTCTTGAAGGGAAAGATGTAACTCTGTGAGATGAATTAACAGAACACAGAGCAGTTTCTCAGAAAGCTTCTTTCCAGTTTTGAACGGAAGATATTTCCTTTTTCACCATAGCCCTCTATGGGCTTCCAAATATCCCTTTGCCAATTCCACAAGAACAGCCTTAGCGAAAGGCTTCTTGAAGGGAAAGATGTAACTCTGTGAGATGAATTAACAGAACACAGAGCAGTTTCTCAGAAAGCTTCTTTCCAGTTTTGAACGGAAGATATTTCCTTTTTCACCATAGCCCTCTATGGGCTTCCAAATATCCCTTTGCCAATTCCACAAGAACAGCCTTAGCGAAAGGCTTCTTGAAGGGAAAGATGTAACTCCCCCACTCGTGAGATGAATTAACAGAACACAGAGCAGTTTCTCAGAAAGCTTCTTTCCAGTTTTGAACGGAAGATATTTCCTTTTTCACCATAGCCCTCTATGGGCTTCCAAATATCCCTTTGCCAATTCCACAAGAACAGCCTTAGCGAAAGGCTTCTTGAAGGGAAAGATGTAACTCTGTGAGATGAATTAACAGAACACAGAGCAGTTTCTCAGAAAGCTTCTTTCCAGTTTTGAACGAAAGATATTTCCTTTTTCACCATAGCCCTCTATGGGCTTCCAAATATCCCTTTGCCAATTCCACAAGAACAGCCTTAGCGAAAGGCTTCTTGAAGGGAAAGATGTAACTCTGTGAGATGAATTAACAGAACACAGAGCAGTTTCTCAGAAAGCTTCTTTCCAGTTTTGAACGGAAGATATTTCCTTTTTCACCGTAGCCCTCTATGGGCTTCCAAATATCCCTTTGCCAATTCCACAAGAACAGCCTTAGCGAAAGGCTTCTAGAAGGGAAAGATGTAACTCTGTGAGATGAATTAACAGAACACAGAGCAGTTTCTCAGAAAGCTTCTTTCCAGTTTTGAACGGAAGATATTTCCTTTTTCACCATAGCCCTCTATGGGCTTCCAAATATCCCTTTGCCAATTCCACAAGAACAGCCTTAGCGAAAGGCTTCTTGAAGGGAAAGATGTAACTCTGTGAGATGAATTAACAGAACACAGAGCAGTTTCTCAGAAAGCTTCTTTCCAGTTTTGAACGGAAGATATTTCCTTTTTCACCATAGCCCTCTATGGGCTTCCAAATATCCCTTTGCCAATTCCACAAGAACAGCCTTAGCGAAAGGCTTCTTGAAGGGAAAGATGTAACTCTGTGAGATGAATTAACAGAACACAGAGCAGTTTCTCAGAAAGCTTCTTTCCAGTTTTGAACGGAAGATATTTCCTTTTTCACCATAGCCCTCTATGGGCTTCCAAATATCCCTTTGCCAATTCCACAAGAACAGCCTTAGCGAAAGGCTTCTTGAAGGGAAAGATGTAACTCTGTGAGATGAATTAACAGAACACAGAGCAGTTTCTCAGAAAGCTTCTTTCCAGTTTTGAACGGAAGATATTTCCTTTTTCACCGTAGCCCTCTATGGGCTTCCAAATATCCCTTTGCCAATTCCACAAGAACAGCCTTAGCGAAAGGCTTCTTGAAGGGAAAGATGTAACTCTGTGAGATGAATTAACAGAACACAGAGCAGTTTCTCAGAAAGCTTCTTTCCAGTTTTGAACGGAAGATATTTCCTTTTTCACCATAGCCCTCTATGGGCTTCCAAATATCCCTTTGCCAATTCCACAAGAACAGCCTTAGCGAAAGGCTTCTTGAAGGGAAAGATGTAACTCTGTGAGATGAATTAACAGAACACAGAGCAGTTTCTCAGAAAGCTTCTTTCCAGTTTTGAACGGAAGATATTTCCTTTTTCACCATAGCCCCTCTATGGGCTTCCAAATATCCCTTTGCCAATTCCACAAGAACAGCCTTAGCGAAAGGCTTCTTGAAGGGAAAGATGTAACTCTGTGAGATGAATTAACAGAACACAGAGCAGTTTCTCAGAAAGCTTCTTTCCAGTTTTGAACGGAAGATATTTCCTTTTTCACCATAGCCCTCTATGGGCTTCCAAATATCCCTTTGCCAATTCCACAAGAACAGCCTTAGCGAAAGGCTTCTTGAAGGGAAAGATGTAACTCTGTGACATGAATTAACAGAACACAGAGCAGTTTCTCAGAAAGCTTCTTTCCAGTTTTGAACGGAAGATATTTCCTTTTTCACCATAGCCCTCTATGGGCTTCCAAATATCCCTTTGCCAATTCCACAAGAACAGCCTTAGCGAAAGGCTTCTTGAAGGGAAAGATGTAACTCTGTGAGATGAATTAACAGAACACAGAGCAGTTTCTCAGAAAGCTTCTTTCCAGTTTTGAACGGAAGATATTTCCTTTTTCACCATAGCCCTCTATGGGCTTCCAAATATCCCTTTGCCAATTCCACAAGAACAGCCTTAGCGAAAGGCTTCTTGAAGGGAAAGATGTAACTCTGTGAGATGAATTAACAGAACACAGAGCAGTTTCTCAGAAAGCTTCTTTCCAGTTTTGAACGGAAGATATTTCCTTTTTCACCATAGCCCTCTATGGGCTTCCAAATATCCCTTTGCCAATTCCACAAGAACAGCCTTAGCGAAAGGCTTCTTGAAGGGAAAGATGTAACTCTGTGAGATGAATTAACAGAACACAGAGCAGTTTCTCAGAAAGCTTCTTTCCAGTTTTGAACGGAAGATATTTCCTTTTTCACCGTAGCCCTCTATGGGCTTCCAAATATCCCTTTGCCAATTCCACAAGAACAGCCTTAGCGAAAGGCTTCTTGAAGGGAAAGATGTAACTCTGTGAGATGAATTAACAGAACACAGAGCAGTTTCTCAGAAAGCTTCTTTCCAGTTTTGAACGGAAGATATTTCCTTTTTCCACCATAGCCCTCTATGGGCTTCCAAATATCCCTTTGCCAATTCCACAAGAACAGCCTTAGCGAAAGGCTTCTTGAAGGGAAAGATGTAACTCTGTGAGATGAATTAACAGAACACAGAGCAGTTTCTCAGAAAGCTTCTTTCCAGTTTTGAACGGAAGATATTTCCTTTTTCACCATAGCCCTCTATGGGCTTCCAAATATCCCTTTGCCAATTCCACAAGAACAGCCTTAGCGAAAGGCTTCTTGAAGGGAAAGATGTAACTCTGTGAGATGAATTAACAGAACACAGAGCAGTTTCTCAGAAAGCTTCTTTCCAGTTTTGAACGGAAGATATTTCCTTTTTCACCGTAGCCCTCTATGGGCTTCCAAATATCCCTTTGCCAATTCCACAAGAACAGCCTTAGCGAAAGGCTTCTTGAAGGGAAAGATGTAACTCTGTGAGATGAATTAACAGAACACAGAGCAGTTTCTCAGAAAGCTTCTTTCCAGTTTTGAACGGAAGATATTTCCTTTTTCACCATATCCCTCTATGGGCTTCCAAATATCCCTTT
>NW_027326763.1:0-31771 GCF_047675955.1 Chlorocebus sabaeus | reverse complement strand
TGCTAAGTCGTCTCACAGAGTTACAGCTTTCCCGTCAAGAAGCCTTACCCTAAGACTGTTCTTGTGGAATTTGGAAAGTGATATTTGAAGCCTACAGTGGTCTACAGTGAAAAAGGAAATAACCTAAGATAAAAACTGAAAATAAGCTTTCTGAGAAACAGCTTTGTGTTCTGTTACTTTATCTCACAGAGCTATAGCTTTCCCCTCAAGAAGTCTTTCGCTAAGACTTTTCTTGTGGAATTTAGAACGTGATATTTAGAAGCCCACATAGGGCTATGGTTAAAAAGGAAATATCTTCAGTTGAAAACTGGAAAGAAGCTCTCTGAGAAACTGCTTTGTGTTCTCTTAATTCATCTCACTGAGTTACAGCTTTCCCCTCAAGAAGTCTTTCGCTAGAACTGTTCTTGTGTCATTTGGAAAGTGGTATTTAGAAGGCCATAGAGGACTATGGTGAATAAGGAAATATGTTCCGTTATAAACTGGAAAGAAGCTTTCTGAGAAATTGCTTTGTGTCCTGTTAATTCATCTCACAGAGTTACAGCTTTCTCCTCAAGAAGCCTTTCGCTAAGACTCTTCTTGTGGAATTTGCGAAGTGATATTTGGAAGCTCATAGTGGGCTATGGTAAAAAATGAAATATCGTCAGTTAAAAACTGGAAAGAAGCTTTCTGAGAAACTGCTTTGTGTACTATTAATTTATCTCACCGAGTTACAGCTTTCCACTCAAGAATCCTTTCGCTAAGACTGTTCTTGTGGAATTTGGAAAGTGATATTTAGAAACCTTAGAGGGCTATGGTGAAAAAGGAAATATCTTCCGTTAAAAACTGGAAAGAAGCTTTCTGAGAAACTGCTTTGTGTTCTGTTAATTCATCTCACAGAGTTACAGCTTTCCCCTCAAGAAGCCTTTCCCTAAGACTGTTCTTGTGGAATTTGCAAAGTGACATTTGGAAACCCGTAGAGGGCTTTGGAGAAATAGGTAATATCTTCCATTAAAAATCTGAAAGAAGCTTTCTGAGAAACTGCTTTGTGTTCTGTTATTTTATCTCACAGAGTTACAGCTTTCCCCTCAAGAAGTTTTCGCTAAGACTGTTTATGTGGGATTTGCAAAGTGATATTTGGAAGACCAGAGAGGGCTATGGTGAAAAAGGAATTCTCTTCCGTTAAAAACTGGAAAGAAGCTTTCTGAGAAACTGCTTTGTGTTCTGTTAATTCATTTCACATACTTACAGCTTTTTCCTCAAGAAGCCTTTCGCTGAGACTGTTCTTGTGGAATTAGCAAAGTGATATTTGGAAGCCCATAGAGGACTTTGGTGAAAAAGTTAACATCTTCCGTTAAAAACTGGAAAGAAGTTTTATGAGAAACTGCTTTGTGTTCTGTTAATTCATCTCACAGAGTTACAGCTTTCCCCTCAAGAAGACCTTTACTAAGTCTGTTCTTGTGGAATTTGCAAAGTGATTTTTGGAAGCCCATATAGGGCTATGGTTAAAAAGGAAATATCTTTATTTGAAAACTGGAAAGAAGCTTTCTGAGAAACTGCTTTGTGTTCCATTAATTCATCTCACAGAGTTACAGGTTTCCCCTCAAGAAGTCTTTCACTAGGACTGTTCTTGTTTCATTTCGAAAGTGGTATTTAGAAGGCCATAGAAGGCTATGGTGAATAAAGAAATATTTTCCGTTATAAACTGGAAAGAAGCTTTCTGAGAAAGTGCTTTGTGTCCTGTTAATTCATCTCACAGAGTTACAGCTTTCTCCTCAAGAAGCCTTTCACTAAGACTGTTCTTGTGGAATTTGCAAATTGATTTTAGAAGCCCATAGAGGGGTATGGCAAAAAGGAAATATTCTAAGATAAAAACCGAAAAGAAGCTTTCTGAGAAACTCCATTAAGTTCTCTTAATTCATCTCACAGAGTTATAGCTTTCCCCGCAAGAAGCCTTTCGCTAAGACTGTTCTTGTGGAATATAGAACGTGATATTTAGTAGCCCATAGAGGGCTATGGTGAAAAAGGAAATATCCTCCGTTAAAAACTGGAAAGAAGCTTTCTGAGAAACTGCTTTTAGTTCTGTTAATTCATCTCACAGAGTTACAGCTTTCCCCTCAAGAAGTTTTCGCTAAGACTGTTTATGTGGGATTTGCAAAGTGATATTTGGAAGACCAGAGAGGGCTATGGTGAAAAAGGAATTCTCTTCCGTTAAAAACTGGAAAGAAGCTTTCTGAGAAACTGCTTTGTGTTCTGTTAATTCATTTCACATACTTACAGCTTTTTCCTCAAGAAGCCTTTCGCTAAGACTCTTCCTGTGGAATTTGCAAAGTGATATTTGGAAGCCCATAGAGGACTTCGGTGAAAAAGTTAACATCTTCCGTTAAAAACTGGAAAGAAGTTTTATGAGGAACTGCTTTGTGTTCTGTTAATTCATCTCACAGAGTTACAGCTTTCCCCTCAAGAAGACCTTTACTAAGTCTGTTCTTGTGGAATTTGCAAAGTGATTTTTGGAAGCCCATATAGGGCTATGGTTAAAAAGGAAATATCTTTATTTGAAAACTGGAAAGAAGCTTTCTGAGAAACTGCTTTGTGTTCTGTTAATTCATCTCACAGAGTTACAGCTTTCCCCTCAAGAAGTCTTTCGCTAGGACTGTTCTTGTTTCATTTCGAAAGTGGTATTAGGAAGGCCATAGAAGGCTATGGTGAATAAAGAAATATTTTCCGTTATAAACTGGAAAGAAGCTTTCTGAGAAAGTGATTTGTGTCCTGTTAATTCGTCTCACAGAGTTACAGCTTTCTCCTCAAGGAGCCTTTCGCTAAGACTGTTCTTGTGGAATTTGCAAATTGATTTTTGAAGCCCATAGAGGGTTATGGCAAAAAGGAAATATTCTAAGATAAAAACCGAAAAGAAGCTTTCTGAGAAACTCCATTATGTTCTCTTAATTAATCTCACAGAGTTATAGCTTTCCCCGCAAGAAGCCGTTCACTAAGTTTGTTCCTGTGGAATTTTCAAGGTGATATTTGGCCCCCCTAGAGGGCTATGATGAAAAAGGAAATATCTTCCATTAAAAACTTGAAAGAAGATTTCTGAGAAACTACTTTGTGTTCTGTTAATTTATCTCACAGAGTTACAGCTTTCCCCCAAAAAACCTTTCTCTAAGACTGTTCTTGTGGAATTTGTAAAGTGATATTTAGAAGCCCATAGAGGGCTGTGGTGAAAAAGGAAATATCTTCCGTTAAAAACTGCAAAAAAAGCTTTCTGAGAAACTGCTTTGTGTTCTGTCATTTATTCTCACAGAGTTACAGCTTTCCCCTCAAGAATCCTTTCGGTAAGACTGTTCTTGTGGAATTTAGAACGTGATATTTAGAAGCCCATAGAGGGCTATGGTGAGAAAGGAAATATCCTCCGTTAAAAACTGGAAAGAAGCTTTCTGAGAAACTTCTTCCTGTTTTGTTAATGCATCTCACAGAGTTACAGCCTTCCCCTCGAGAAGTCTTTCGCTAAGACGGTTCTTGTGGAATTTGCAAAGTGATATTTGGAAGTCCAGAGAGGGCTATGGTGAAAAAGGAAATATCTTCAGTTAAAAACGGGAAAGAATCTTTCTGAGAAACTGCTTTGTTTTCTGTTATTTCATTTCACAGACTTACAGCTTTTCCCTCAAGAAGCCTTTCGCTAAGACAGTTCTTGAGGAATTTGCAAAGTGATATTTGGAAGCCCATAGAGGGCTTTGGTGAAAAAGGAAATATCTTCTGTTAAAAACTGGAAAGAAGCATTCTGAGAAACTGCTTTGTGTTCTGTTAATTCATCTCACAGAGTTACAGCTTTCCCCTCAAGAAGCCTTTCGTTAAGACAATTCTTGTGGAATTTGCAAAGTGATATTTTCAAGCCAATAGAGGGCTATGGTGAAAAAGGAAATATCTTCAGCTAAAAACTGTAAAGAAGGCCTGGCGCGGTGGCTCAATCCTGTAATCCCAGCACTTTGGGAGGCCGAGACGGGCGGATCACGAGGTCAGGAGATCGAGACCATCCTGGCTGACACGGTGAAACCCCGTCTCTACTAAAAAATACGAAAAAACTAGCCGGGCGAGGTGGCGGGCGCCTGTAGTCCCAGCTACTCGGGAGGCTGAGGCAGGAGAATGGCCTGAACCTGGGAGGCAGAGCTTGCAGTGAGCTGAGATCCGACCACTGTACTCCAGCCTGGGTGGCAGAGCGAGATTCCATCTCAAAAAAAAAAAAAAAAAAAAAAAAAAAAAAAAAAAAAAAAAAAAAAAAAAAACTGTAAAGAAGCTTTCTGAGGTACTGCTTTGTGTTCTGTTAATTCATCTCACCGAGTTACAGCTTTCGCCTCAAGAAGCCTTTCGCTAAGACTGTTCTTGTGGAATTTGCAAAGTGATATTTGGAAGCCCATAGAGGGCTATGGTAAAAAAGGAAATATCTTCGATTAAAAAGTGGAAAGAAGCTTTCTGGGAAATTGCATTGTGTTCTGTTAATTCATCTCACAGAGTTACAGCATTCCCCCAAGAAGCCTTTCATTAAGACTGTTCTTGTGAAATTTGCAAAGTGATATTTGGAAGCCCATAGAGGACTATGGTGAAAAAGGAAATAACTGCCGTTAAAAACTGGAACGAAGATTTCTGAGAAACTGCCTTGTGTTCTGCTAAGTCGTCTCACAGAGTTACAGCTTTCCCGTCAAGAAGCCTTACCCTAAGACTGTTCTTGTGGAATTTGGAAAGTGATATTTGAAGCCTACAGTGGTCTACAGTGAAAAAGGAAATAACCTAAGATAAAAACTGAAAATAAGCTTTCTGAGAAACAGCTTTGTGTTCTGTTACTTTATCTCACAGAGCTATAGCTTTCCCCTCAAGAAGTCTTTCGCTAAGACTTTTCTTGTGGAATTTAGAACGTGATATTTAGAAGCCCACATAGGGCTATGTTTAAAAAGGAAATATCTTCAGTTGAAAACTGGAAAGAAGCTCTCTGAGAAACTGCTTTGTGTTCTCTTAATTCATCTCACTGAGTTACAGCTTTCCCCTCAAGAAGTCTTTCGCTAGAACTGTTCTTGTGTCATTTGGAAAGTGGTATTTAGAAGGCCATAGAGGACTATGGTGAATAAGGAAATATGTTCCGTTATAAACTGGAAAGAAGCTTTCTGAGAAAGTGCTTTGTGTCCTGTTAATTCATCTCACAGAGTTACAGCTTTCTCCTCAAGAAGCCTTTCGCTAAGACTCTTCTTGTGGAATTTGCGAAGTGATATTTGGAAGCTCATAGTGGGCTATGGTAAAAAATGAAATATCGTCAGTTAAAAACTGGAAAGAAGCTTTCTGAGAAACTGCTTTGTGTACTATTAATTTATCTCACCGAGTTACAGCTTTCCACTCAAGAATCCTTTCGCTAAGACTGTTCTTGTGGAATTTGGAAAGTGATATTTAGAAACCTTAGAGGGCTATGGTGAAAAAGGAAATATCTTCCGTTAAAAACTGGAAAGAAGCTTTCTGAGAAACTGCTTTGTGTTCTGTTAATTCATCTCACAGAGTTACAGCTTTCCCCTCAAGAAGCCTTTCCCTAAGACTGTTCTTGTGGAATTTGCAAAGTGACATTTGGAAACCCGTAGAGGGCTTTGGAGAAATAGGTAATATCTTCCATTAAAAATCTGAAAGAAGCTTTCTGAGAAACTGCTTTGTGTTCTGTTATTTTATCTCACAGAGTTACAGCTTTCCCCTCAAGAAGTTTTCGCTAAGACTGTTTATGTGGGATTTGCAAAGTGATATTTGGAAGACCAGAGAGGGCTATGGTGAAAAAGGAATTCTCTTCCGTTAAAAACTGGAAAGAAGCTTTCTGAGAAACTGCTTTGTGTTCTGTTAATTCATTTCACATACTTACAGCTTTTTCCTCAAGAAGCCTTTCGCTGAGACTGTTCTTGTGGAATTAGCAAAGTGATATTTGGAAGCCCATAGAGGACTTTGGTGAAAAAGTTAACATCTTCCGTTAAAAACTGGAAAGAAGTTTTATGAGAAACTGCTTTGTGTTCTGTTAATTCATCTCACAGAGTTACAGCTTTCCCCTCAAGAAGACCTTTACTAAGTCTGTTCTTGTGGAATTTGCAAAGTGATTTTTGGAAGCCCATATAGGGCTATGGTTAAAAAGGAAATATCTTTATTTGAAAACTGGAAAGAAGCTTTCTGAGAAACTGCTTTGTGTTCCATTAATTCATCTCACAGAGTTACAGGTTTCCCCTCAAGAAGTCTTTCACTAGGACTGTTCTTGTTTCATTTCGAAAGTGGTATTTAGAAGGCCATAGAAGGCTATGGTGAATAAAGAAATATTTTCCGTTATAAACTGGAAAGAAGCTTTCTGAGAAAGTGCTTTGTGTCCTGTTAATTCATCTCACAGAGTTACAGCTTTCTCCTCAAGAAGCCTTTCACTAAGACTGTTCTTGTGGAATTTGCAAATTGATTTTAGAAGCCCATAGAGGGGTATGGCAAAAAGGAAATATTCTAAGATAAAAACCGAAAAGAAGCTTTCTGAGAAACTCCATTAAGTTCTCTTAATTCATCTCACAGAGTTATAGCTTTCCCCGCAAGAAGCCTTTCGCTAAGACTGTTCTTGTGGAATATAGAACGTGATATTTAGTAGCCCATAGAGGGCTATGGTGAAAAAGGAAATATCCTCCGTTAAAAACTGGAAAGAAGCTTTCTGAGAAACTGCTTTTAGTTCTGTTAATTCATCTCACAGAGTTACAGCTTTCCCCTCAAGAAGTTTTCGCTAAGACTGTTTATGTGGGATTTGCAAAGTGATATTTGGAAGACCAGAGAGGGCTATGGTGAAAAAGGAATTCTCTTCCGTTAAAAACTGGAAAGAAGCTTTCTGAGAAACTGCTTTGTGTTCTGTTAATTCATTTCACATACTTACAGCTTTTTCCTCAAGAAGCCTTTCGCTAAGACTCTTCCTGTGGAATTTGCAAAGTGATATTTGGAAGCCCATAGAGGACTTCGGTGAAAAAGTTAACATCTTCCGTTAAAAACTGGAAAGAAGTTTTATGAGGAACTGCTTTGTGTTCTGTTAATTCATCTCACAGAGTTACAGCTTTCCCCTCAAGAAGACCTTTACTAAGTCTGTTCTTGTGGAATTTGCAAAGTGATTTTTGGAAGCCCATATAGGGCTATGGTTAAAAAGGAAATATCTTTATTTGAAAACTGGAAAGAAGCTTTCTGAGAAACTGCTTTGTGTTCTGTTAATTCATCTCACAGAGTTACAGCTTTCCCCTCAAGAAGTCTTTCGCTAGGACTGTTCTTGTTTCATTTCGAAAGTGGTATTAGGAAGGCCATAGAAGGCTATGGTGAATAAAGAAATATTTTCCGTTATAAACTGGAAAGAAGCTTTCTGAGAAAGTGATTTGTGTCCTGTTAATTCGTCTCACAGAGTTACAGCTTTCTCCTCAAGGAGCCTTTCGCTAAGACTGTTCTTGTGGAATTTGCAAATTGATTTTTGAAGCCCATAGAGGGTTATGGCAAAAAGGAAATATTCTAAGATAAAAACCGAAAAGAAGCTTTCTGAGAAACTCCATTATGTTCTCTTAATTAATCTCACAGAGTTATAGCTTTCCCCGCAAGAAGCCGTTCACTAAGTTTGTTCCTGTGGAATTTTCAAGGTGATATTTGGCCCCCCTAGAGGGCTATGATGAAAAAGGAAATATCTTCCATTAAAAACTTGAAAGAAGATTTCTGAGAAACTACTTTGTGTTCTGTTAATTTATCTCACAGAGTTACAGCTTTCCCCCAAAAAACCTTTCTCTAAGACTGTTCTTGTGGAATTTGTAAAGTGATATTTAGAAGCCCATAGAGGGCTGTGGTGAAAAAGGAAATATCTTCCGTTAAAAACTGCAAAAAAAGCTTTCTGAGAAACTGCTTTGTGTTCTGTCATTTATTCTCACAGAGTTACAGCTTTCCCCTCAAGAATCCTTTCGGTAAGACTGTTCTTGTGGAATTTAGAACGTGATATTTAGAAGCCCATAGAGGGCTATGGTGAGAAAGGAAATATCCTCCGTTAAAAACTGGAAAGAAGCTTTCTGAGAAACTTCTTCCTGTTTTGTTAATGCATCTCACAGAGTTACAGCCTTCCCCTCGAGAAGTCTTTCGCTAAGACGGTTCTTGTGGAATTTGCAAAGTGATATTTGGAAGTCCAGAGAGGGCTATGGTGAAAAAGGAAATATCTTCAGTTAAAAACGGGAAAGAATCTTTCTGAGAAACTGCTTTGTTTTCTGTTATTTCATTTCACAGACTTACAGCTTTTCCCTCAAGAAGCCTTTCGCTAAGACAGTTCTTGAGGAATTTGCAAAGTGATATTTGGAAGCCCATAGAGGGCTTTGGTGAAAAAGGAAATATCTTCTGTTAAAAACTGGAAAGAAGCATTCTGAGAAACTGCTTTGTGTTCTGTTAATTCATCTCACAGAGTTACAGCTTTCCCCTCAAGAAGCCTTTCGTTAAGACAATTCTTGTGGAATTTGCAAAGTGATATTTTCAAGCCAATAGAGGGCTATGGTGAAAAAGGAAATATCTTCAGCTAAAAACTGTAAAGAAGGCCTGGCGCGGTGGCTCAATCCTGTAATCCCAGCACTTTGGGAGGCCGAGACGGGCGGATCACGAGGTCAGGAGATCGAGACCATCCTGGCTGACACGGTGAAACCCCGTCTCTACTAAAAAATACGAAAAAACTAGCCGGGCGAGGTGGCGGGCGCCTGTAGTCCCAGCTACTCGGGAGGCTGAGGCAGGAGAATGGCCTGAACCTGGGAGGCAGAGCTTGCAGTGAGCTGAGATCCGACCACTGTACTCCAGCCTGGGTGGCAGAGCGAGATTCCATCTCAAAAAAAAAAAAAAAAAAAAAACTGTAAAGAAGCTTTCTGAGGTACTGCTTTGTGTTCTGTTAATTCATCTCACCGAGTTACAGCTTTCGCCTCAAGAAGCCTTTCGCTAAGACTGTTCTTGTGGAATTTGCAAAGTGATATTTGGAAGCCCATAGAGGGCTATGGTAAAAAAGGAAATATCTTCGATTAAAAAGTGGAAAGAAGCTTTCTGGGAAACTGCATTGTGTTCTGTTAATTCATCTCACAGAGTTACAGCATTCCCCCAAGAAGCCTTTCATTAAGACTGTTCTTGTGAAATTTGCAAAGTGATATTTGGAAGCCCATAGAGGACTATGGTGAAAAAGGAAATAACTGCCGTTAAAAACTGGAACGAAGATTTCTGAGAAACTGCCTTGTGTTCTGCTAAGTCGTCTCACAGAGTTACAGCTTTCCCGTCAAGAAGCCTTACCCTAAGACTGTTCTTGTGGAATTTGGAAAGTGATATTTGAAGCCTACAGTGGTCTACAGTGAAAAAGGAAATAACCTAAGATAAAAACTGAAAATAAGCTTTCTGAGAAACAGCTTTGTGTTCTGTTACTTTATCTCACAGAGCTATAGCTTTCCCCTCAAGAAGTCTTTCGCTAAGACTTTTCTTGTGGAATTTAGAACGTGATATTTAGAAGCCCATAGAGGGCTATGGTGAAAAAGGAAATATCCTCCGTTAAAAACTGGAAAGAAGCTTTCTGAGAAACTGCTTTTTGTTCTGTTAATTCATCTCACAGAGTTACAGCTTTCCCCTCAAGAAGCTTTTCGCTAAGACTGTTCTTGTGGGATTTGCAAAGTGATATTTGGAAGCCCAGAGAGGACTATGGTGAAAAAGGAATTCTCTTCCGTTAGAAACTGGAAAGAAGCTTTCTGAGAAACTGCTCTGTGTTCTGTTAATTCATTTCACATACTTACAGCTTTTTCCTCAAGAAGCCTTTCGCTAAGACTGTTCTTGTGGAATTTTCAAACTGATATTTGGAAGCCCATAGAGGGCTTTGGTGAAAAAGGAAATATCTTTCGTTAAAAACTGGAAAGAAGCTTTCTGAGAAACTGTTTTGTGTTCTGTTAATTCATCTCAAAGAGTTACAGCTTTCCCCTCAAGGAGAACTTTACTAAGTCTGTTCTTGTGGAATTTGCAAAGTGATATTTAGAAGCCCACATAGGGCTATGGTTAAAAAGGAAATATCTTCAGTTGAAAACTGGAAAGAAGCTCTCTGAGAAACTGCTTTGTGTTCTCTTAATTCATCTCACTGAGTTACAGCTTTCCCCTCAAGAAGTCTTTCGCTAGAACTGTTCTTGTGTCATTTGGAAAGTGGTATTTAGAAGGCCATAGAGGACTATGGTGAATAAGGAAATATGTTCCGTTATAAACTGGAAAGAAGCTTTCTGAGAAAGTGCTTTGTGTCCTGTTAATTCATCTCACAGAGTTACAGCTTTCTCCTCAAGAAGCCTTTCGCTAAGACTCTTCTTGTGGAATTTGCGAAGTGATATTTGGAAGCTCATAGTGGGCTATGGTAAAAAATGAAATATCGTCAGTTAAAAACTGGAAAGAAGCTTTCTGAGAAACTGCTTTGTGTACTATTAATTTATCTCACCGAGTTACAGCTTTCCACTCAAGAATCCTTTCGCTAAGACTGTTCTTGTGGAATTTGGAAAGTGATATTTAGAAACCTTAGAGGGCTATGGTGAAAAAGGAAATATCTTCCGTTAAAAACTGGAAAGAAGCTTTCTGAGAAACTGCTTTGTGTTCTGTTAATTCATCTCACAGAGTTACAGCTTTCCCCTCAAGAAGCCTTTCCCTAAGACTGTTCTTGTGGAATTTGCAAAGTGACATTTGGAAACCCGTAGAGGGCTTTGGAGAAATAGGTAATATCTTCCATTAAAAATCGGAAAGAAGCTTTCTGAGAAACTGCTTTGTGTTCTGTTATTTTATCTCACAGAGTTACAGCTTTCCCCTCAAGAAGTTTTCGCTAAGACTGTTTATGTGGGATTTGCAAAGTGATATTTGGAAGACCAGAGAGGGCTATGGTGAAAAAGGAATTCTCTTCCGTTAAAAACTGGAAAGAAGCTTTCTGAGAAACTGCTTTGTGTTCTGTTAATTCATTTCACATACTTACAGCTTTTTCCTCAAGAAGCCTTTCGCTGAGACTGTTCTTGTGGAATTAGCAAAGTGATATTTTTAAGCCCATAGAGGACTTTGGTGAAAAAGTTAACATCTTCCGTTAAAAACTGGAAAGAAGTTTTATGAGAAACTGCTTTGTGTTCTGTTAATTCATCTCACAGAGTTACAGCTTTCCCCTCAAGAAGACCTTTACTAAGTCTGTTCTTGTGGAATTTGCAAAGTGATTTTTGGAAGCCCATATAGGGCTATGGTTAAAAAGGAAATATCTTTATTTGAAAACTGGAAAGAAGCTTTCTGAGAAACTGCTTTGTGTTCCATTAATTCATCTCACAGAGTTACAGGTTTCCCCTCAAGAAGTCTTTCACTAGGACTGTTCTTGTTTCATTTCGAAAGTGGTATTTAGAAGGCCATAGAAGGCTATGGTGAATAAAGAAATATTTTCCGTTATAAACTGGAAAGAAGCTTTCTGAGAAAGTGCTTTGTGTCCTGTTAATTCATCTCACAGAGTTACAGCTTTCTCCTCAAGAAGCCTTTCACTAAGACTGTTCTTGTGGAATTTGCAAATTGATTTTAGAAGCCCATAGAGGGGTATGGCAAAAAGGAAATATTCTAAGATAAAAACCGAAAAGAAGCTTTCTGAGAAACTCCATTAAGTTCTCTTAATTCATCTCACAGAGTTATAGCTTTCCCCGCAAGAAGCCTTTCGCTAAGACTGTTCTTGTGGAATATAGAACGTGATATTTAGTAGCCCATAGAGGGCTATGGTGAAAAAGGAAATATCCTCCGTTAAAAACTGGAAAGAAGCTTTCTGAGAAACTGCTTTTAGTTCTGTTAATTCATCTCACAGAGTTACAGCTTTCCCCTCAAGAAGTTTTCGCTAAGACTGTTTATGTGGGATTTGCAAAGTGATATTTGGAAGACCAGAGAGGGCTATGGTGAAAAAGGAATTCTCTTCCGTTAAAAACTGGAAAGAAGCTTTCTGAGAAACTGCTTTGTGTTCTGTTAATTCATTTCACATACTTACAGCTTTTTCCTCAAGAAGCCTTTCGCTAAGACTCTTCCTGTGGAATTTGCAAAGTGATATTTGGAAGCCCATAGAGGACTTCGGTGAAAAAGTTAACATCTTCCGTTAAAAACTGGAAAGAAGTTTTATGAGGAACTGCTTTGTGTTCTGTTAATTCATCTCACAGAGTTACAGCTTTCCCCTCAAGAAGACCTTTACTAAGTCTGTTCTTGTGGAATTTGCAAAGTGATTTTTGGAAGCCCATATAGGGCTATGGTTAAAAAGGAAATATCTTTATTTGAAAACTGGAAAGAAGCTTTCTGAGAAACTGCTTTGTGTTCTGTTAATTCATCTCACAGAGTTACAGCTTTCCCCTCAAGAAGTCTTTCGCTAGGACTGTTCTTGTTTCATTTCGAAAGTGGTATTAGGAAGGCCATAGAAGGCTATGGTGAATAAAGAAATATTTTCCGTTATAAACTGGAAAGAAGCTTTCTGAGAAAGTGATTTGTGTCCTGTTAATTCGTCTCACAGAGTTACAGCTTTCTCCTCAAGGAGCCTTTCGCTAAGACTGTTCTTGTGGAATTTGCAAATTGATTTTTGAAGCCCATAGAGGGTTATGGCAAAAAGGAAATATTCTAAGATAAAAACCGAAAAGAAGCTTTCTGAGAAACTCCATTATGTTCTCTTAATTAATCTCACAGAGTTATAGCTTTCCCCGCAAGAAGCCGTTCACTAAGTTTGTTCCTGTGGAATTTTCAAGGTGATATTTGGCCCCCCTAGAGGGCTATGATGAAAAAGGAAATATCTTCCATTAAAAACTTGAAAGAAGATTTCTGAGAAACTACTTTGTGTTCTGTTAATTTATCTCACAGAGTTACAGCTTTCCCCCAAAAAACCTTTCTCTAAGACTGTTCTTGTGGAATTTGTAAAGTGATATTTAGAAGCCCATAGAGGGCTGTGGTGAAAAAGGAAATATCTTCCGTTAAAAACTGCAAAAAAAGCTTTCTGAGAAACTGCTTTGTGTTCTGTCATTTATTCTCACAGAGTTACAGCTTTCCCCTCAAGAATCCTTTCGGTAAGACTGTTCTTGTGGAATTTAGAACGTGATATTTAGAAGCCCATACAGGGCTATGGTGAGAAAGGAAATATCCTCCGTTAAAAACTGGAAAGAAGCTTTCTGAGAAACTTCTTCCTGTTTTGTTAATGCATCTCACAGAGTTACAGCCTTCCCCTCGAGAAGTCTTTCGCTAAGACGGTTCTTGTGGAATTTGCAAAGTGATATTTGGAAGTCCAGAGAGGGCTATGGTGAAAAAGGAAATATCTTCAGTTAAAAACGGGAAAGAATCTTTCTGAGAAACTGCTTTGTTTTCTGTTATTTCATTTCACAGACTTACAGCTTTTCCCTCAAGAAGCCTTTCGCTAAGACAGTTCTTGAGGAATTTGCAAAGTGATATTTGGAAGCCCATAGAGGGCTTTGGTGAAAAAGGAAATATCTTCTGTTAAAAACTGGAAAGAAGCATTCTGAGAAACTGCTTTGTGTTCTGTTAATTCATCTCACAGAGTTACAGCTTTCCCCTCAAGAAGCCTTTCGTTAAGACAATTCTTGTGGAATTTGCAAAGTGATATTTTCAAGCCAATAGAGGGCTATGGTGAAAAAGGAAATATCTTCAGCTAAAAACTGTAAAGAAGGCCTGGCGCGGTGGCTCAATCCTGTAATCCCAGCACTTTGGGAGGCCGAGACGGGCGGATCACGAGGTCAGGAGATCGAGACCATCCTGGCTGACACGGTGAAACCCCGTCTCTACTAAAAAATACGAAAAAACTAGCCGGGCGAGGTGGCGGGCGCCTGTAGTCCCAGCTACTCGGGAGGCTGAGGCAGGAGAATGGCCTGAACCTGGGAGGCAGAGCTTGCAGTGAGCTGAGATCCGACCACTGTACTCCAGCCTGGGTGGCAGAGCGAGATTCCATCTCAAAAAAAAAAAAAAAAAAAAAAAAAAAAAAAAAAAAAAACTGTAAAGAAGCTTTCTGAGGTACTGCTTTGTGTTCTGTTAATTCATCTCACCGAGTTACAGCTTTCGCCTCAAGAAGCCTTTCGCTAAGACTGTTCTTGTGGAATTTGCAAAGTGATATTTGGAAGCCCATAGAGGGCTATGGTAAAAAAGGAAATATCTTCGATTAAAAAGTGGAAAGAAGCTTTCTGGGAAACTGCATTGTGTTCTGTTAATTCATCTCACAGAGTTACAGCATTCCCCCAAGAAGCCTTTCATTAAGACTGTTCTTGTGAAATTTGCAAAGTGATATTTGGAAGCCCATAGAGGACTATGGTGAAAAAGGAAATAACTGCCGTTAAAAACTGGAACGAAGATTTCTGAGAAACTGCCTTGTGTTCTGCTAAGTCGTCTCACAGAGTTACAGCTTTCCCGTCAAGAAGCCTTACCCTAAGACTGTTCTTGTGGAATTTGGAAAGTGATATTTGAAGCCTACAGTGGTCTACAGTGAAAAAGGAAATAACCTAAGATAAAAACTGAAAATAAGCTTTCTGAGAAACAGCTTTGTGTTCTGTTACTTTATCTCACAGAGCTATAGCTTTCCCCTCAAGAAGTCTTTCGCTAAGACTTTTCTTGTGGAATTTAGAACGTGATATTTAGAAGCCCATAGAGGGCTATGGTGAAAAAGGAAATATCCTCCGTTAAAAACTGGAAAGAAGCTTTCTGAGAAACTGCTTTTTGTTCTGTTAATTCATCTCACAGAGTTACAGCTTTCCCCTCAAGAAGCTTTTCGCTAAGACTGTTCTTGTGGGATTTGCAAAGTGATATTTGGAAGCCCAGAGAGGACTATGGTGAAAAAGGAATTCTCTTCCGTTAGAAACTGGAAAGAAGCTTTCTGAGAAACTGCTCTGTGTTCTGTTAATTCATTTCACATACTTACAGCTTTTTCCTCAAGAAGCCTTTCGCTAAGACTGTTCTTGTGGAATTTTCAAACTGATATTTGGAAGCCCATAGAGGGCTTTGGTGAAAAAGGAAATATCTTTCGTTAAAAACTGGAAAGAAGCTTTCTGAGAAACTGTTTTGTGTTCTGTTAATTCATCTCAAAGAGTTACAGCTTTCCCCTCAAGGAGAACTTTACTAAGTCTGTTCTTGTGGAATTTGCAAAGTGATATTTAGAAGCCCACATAGGGCTATGGTTAAAAAGGAAATATCTTCAGTTGAAAACTGGAAAGAAGCTCTCTGAGAAACTGCTTTGTGTTCTCTTAATTCATCTCACTGAGTTACAGCTTTCCCCTCAAGAAGTCTTTCGCTAGAACTGTTCTTGTGTCATTTGGAAAGTGGTATTTAGAAGGCCATAGAGGACTATGGTGAATAAGGAAATATGTTCCGTTATAAACTGGAAAGAAGCTTTCTGAGAAAGTGCTTTGTGTCCTGTTAATTCATCTCACAGAGTTACAGCTTTCTCCTCAAGAAGCCTTTCGCTAAGACTCTTCTTGTGGAATTTGCGAAGTGATATTTGGAAGCTCATAGTGGGCTATGGTAAAAAATGAAATATCGTCAGTTAAAAACTGGAAAGAAGCTTTCTGAGAAACTGCTTTGTGTACTATTAATTTATCTCACCGAGTTACAGCTTTCCACTCAAGAATCCTTTCGCTAAGACTGTTCTTGTGGAATTTGGAAAGTGATATTTAGAAACCTTAGAGGGCTATGGTGAAAAAGGAAATATCTTCCGTTAAAAACTGGAAAGAAGCTTTCTGAGAAACTGCTTTGTGTTCTGTTAATTCATCTCACAGAGTTACAGCTTTCCCCTCAAGAAGCCTTTCCCTAAGACTGTTCTTGTGGAATTTGCAAAGTGACATTTGGAAACCCGTAGAGGGCTTTGGAGAAATAGGTAATATCTTCCATTAAAAATCGGAAAGAAGCTTTCTGAGAAACTGCTTTGTGTTCTGTTATTTTATCTCACAGAGTTACAGCTTTCCCCTCAAGAAGTTTTCGCTAAGACTGTTTATGTGGGATTTGCAAAGTGATATTTGGAAGACCAGAGAGGGCTATGGTGAAAAAGGAATTCTCTTCCGTTAAAAACTGGAAAGAAGCTTTCTGAGAAACTGCTTTGTGTTCTGTTAATTCATTTCACATACTTACAGCTTTTTCCTCAAGAAGCCTTTCGCTGAGACTGTTCTTGTGGAATTAGCAAAGTGATATTTTTAAGCCCATAGAGGACTTTGGTGAAAAAGTTAACATCTTCCGTTAAAAACTGGAAAGAAGTTTTATGAGAAACTGCTTTGTGTTCTGTTAATTCATCTCACAGAGTTACAGCTTTCCCCTCAAGAAGACCTTTACTAAGTCTGTTCTTGTGGAATTTGCAAAGTGATTTTTGGAAGCCCATATAGGGCTATGGTTAAAAAGGAAATATCTTTATTTGAAAACTGGAAAGAAGCTTTCTGAGAAACTGCTTTGTGTTCCATTAATTCATCTCACAGAGTTACAGGTTTCCCCTCAAGAAGTCTTTCACTAGGACTGTTCTTGTTTCATTTCGAAAGTGGTATTTAGAAGGCCATAGAAGGCTATGGTGAATAAAGAAATATTTTCCGTTATAAACTGGAAAGAAGCTTTCTGAGAAAGTGCTTTGTGTCCTGTTAATTCATCTCACAGAGTTACAGCTTTCTCCTCAAGAAGCCTTTCACTAAGACTGTTCTTGTGGAATTTGCAAATTGATTTTAGAAGCCCATAGAGGGGTATGGCAAAAAGGAAATATTCTAAGATAAAAACCGAAAAGAAGCTTTCTGAGAAACTCCATTAAGTTCTCTTAATTCATCTCACAGAGTTATAGCTTTCCCCGCAAGAAGCCTTTCGCTAAGACTGTTCTTGTGGAATATAGAACGTGATATTTAGTAGCCCATAGAGGGCTATGGTGAAAAAGGAAATATCCTCCGTTAAAAACTGGAAAGAAGCTTTCTGAGAAACTGCTTTTAGTTCTGTTAATTCATCTCACAGAGTTACAGCTTTCCCCTCAAGAAGTTTTCGCTAAGACTGTTTATGTGGGATTTGCAAAGTGATATTTGGAAGACCAGAGAGGGCTATGGTGAAAAAGGAATTCTCTTCCGTTAAAAACTGGAAAGAAGCTTTCTGAGAAACTGCTTTGTGTTCTGTTAATTCATTTCACATACTTACAGCTTTTTCCTCAAGAAGCCTTTCGCTAAGACTCTTCCTGTGGAATTTGCAAAGTGATATTTGGAAGCCCATAGAGGACTTCGGTGAAAAAGTTAACATCTTCCGTTAAAAACTGGAAAGAAGTTTTATGAGGAACTGCTTTGTGTTCTGTTAATTCATCTCACAGAGTTACAGCTTTCCCCTCAAGAAGACCTTTACTAAGTCTGTTCTTGTGGAATTTGCAAAGTGATTTTTGGAAGCCCATATAGGGCTATGGTTAAAAAGGAAATATCTTTATTTGAAAACTGGAAAGAAGCTTTCTGAGAAACTGCTTTGTGTTCCATTAATTCATCTCACAGAGTTACAGGTTTCCCCTCAAGAAGTCTTTCACTAGGACTGTTCTTGTTTCATTTCGAAAGTGGTATTTAGAAGGCCATAGAAGGCTATGGTGAATAAAGAAATATTTTCCGTTATAAACTGGAAAGAAGCTTTCTGAGAAAGTGCTTTGTGTCCTGTTAATTCATCTCACAGAGTTACAGCTTTCTCCTCAAGAAGCCTTTCACTAAGACTGTTCTTGTGGAATTTGCAAATTGATTTTAGAAGCCCATAGAGGGGTATGGCAAAAAGGAAATATTCTAAGATAAAAACCGAAAAGAAGCTTTCTGAGAAACTCCATTAAGTTCTCTTAATTCATCTCACAGAGTTATAGCTTTCCCCGCAAGAAGCCTTTCGCTAAGACTGTTCTTGTGGAATATAGAACGTGATATTTAGTAGCCCATAGAGGGCTATGGTGAAAAAGGAAATATCCTCCGTTAAAAACTGGAAAGAAGCTTTCTGAGAAACTGCTTTTAGTTCTGTTAATTCATCTCACAGAGTTACAGCTTTCCCCTCAAGAAGTTTTCGCTAAGACTGTTTATGTGGGATTTGCAAAGTGATATTTGGAAGACCAGAGAGGGCTATGGTGAAAAAGGAATTCTCTTCCGTTAAAAACTGGAAAGAAGCTTTCTGAGAAACTGCTTTGTGTTCTGTTAATTCATTTCACATACTTACAGCTTTTTCCTCAAGAAGCCTTTCGCTAAGACTCTTCCTGTGGAATTTGCAAAGTGATATTTGGAAGCCCATAGAGGACTTCGGTGAAAAAGTTAACATCTTCCGTTAAAAACTGGAAAGAAGTTTTATGAGGAACTGCTTTGTGTTCTGTTAATTCATCTCACAGAGTTACAGCTTTCCCCTCAAGAAGACCTTTACTAAGTCTGTTCTTGTGGAATTTGCAAAGTGATTTTTGGAAGCCCATATAGGGCTATGGTTAAAAAGGAAATATCTTTATTTGAAAACTGGAAAGAAGCTTTCTGAGAAACTGCTTTGTGTTCTGTTAATTCATCTCACAGAGTTACAGCTTTCCCCTCAAGAAGTCTTTCGCTAGGACTGTTCTTGTTTCATTTCGAAAGTGGTATTAGGAAGGCCATAGAAGGCTATGGTGAATAAAGAAATATTTTCCGTTATAAACTGGAAAGAAGCTTTCTGAGAAAGTGATTTGTGTCCTGTTAATTCGTCTCACAGAGTTACAGCTTTCTCCTCAAGGAGCCTTTCGCTAAGACTGTTCTTGTGGAATTTGCAAATTGATTTTTGAAGCCCATAGAGGGTTATGGCAAAAAGGAAATATTCTAAGATAAAAACCGAAAAGAAGCTTTCTGAGAAACTCCATTATGTTCTCTTAATTAATCTCACAGAGTTATAGCTTTCCCCGCAAGAAGCCGTTCACTAAGTTTGTTCCTGTGGAATTTTCAAGGTGATATTTGGCCCCCCTAGAGGGCTATGATGAAAAAGGAAATATCTTCCATTAAAAACTTGAAAGAAGATTTCTGAGAAACTACTTTGTGTTCTGTTAATTTATCTCACAGAGTTACAGCTTTCCCCCAAAAAACCTTTCTCTAAGACTGTTCTTGTGGAATTTGTAAAGTGATATTTAGAAGCCCATAGAGGGCTGTGGTGAAAAAGGAAATATCTTCCGTTAAAAACTGCAAAAAAAGCTTTCTGAGAAACTGCTTTGTGTTCTGTCATTTATTCTCACAGAGTTACAGCTTTCCCCTCAAGAATCCTTTCGGTAAGACTGTTCTTGTGGAATTTAGAACGTGATATTTAGAAGCCCATAGAGGGCTATGGTGAGAAAGGAAATATCCTCCGTTAAAAACTGGAAAGAAGCTTTCTGAGAAACTTCTTCCTGTTTTGTTAATGCATCTCACAGAGTTACAGCCTTCCCCTCGAGAAGTCTTTCGCTAAGACGGTTCTTGTGGAATTTGCAAAGTGATATTTGGAAGTCCAGAGAGGGCTATGGTGAAAAAGGAAATATCTTCAGTTAAAAACGGGAAAGAATCTTTCTGAGAAACTGCTTTGTTTTCTGTTATTTCATTTCACAGACTTACAGCTTTTCCCTCAAGAAGCCTTTCGCTAAGACAGTTCTTGAGGAATTTGCAAAGTGATATTTGGAAGCCCATAGAGGGCTTTGGTGAAAAAGGAAATATCTTCTGTTAAAAACTGGAAAGAAGCATTCTGAGAAACTGCTTTGTGTTCTGTTAATTCATCTCACAGAGTTACAGCTTTCCCCTCAAGAAGCCTTTCGTTAAGACAATTCTTGTGGAATTTGCAAAGTGATATTTTCAAGCCAATAGAGGGCTATGGTGAAAAAGGAAATATCTTCAGCTAAAAACTGTAAAGAAGGCCTGGCGCGGTGGCTCAATCCTGTAATCCCAGCACTTTGGGAGGCCGAGACGGGCGGATCACGAGGTCAGGAGATCGAGACCATCCTGGCTGACACGGTGAAACCCCGTCTCTACTAAAAAATACGAAAAAACTAGCCGGGCGAGGTGGCGGGCGCCTGTAGTCCCAGCTACTCGGGAGGCTGAGGCAGGAGAATGGCCTGAACCTGGGAGGCAGAGCTTGCAGTGAGCTGAGATCCGACCACTGTACTCCAGCCTGGGTGGCAGAGCGAGATTCCATCTCAAAAAAAAAAAAAAAAAAAAAAAAAAAAAAAAAAAAAACTGTAAAGAAGCTTTCTGAGGTACTGCTTTGTGTTCTGTTAATTCATCTCACCGAGTTACAGCTTTCGCCTCAAGAAGCCTTTCGCTAAGACTGTTCTTGTGGAATTTGCAAAGTGATATTTGGAAGCCCATAGAGGGCTATGGTAAAAAAGGAAATATCTTCGATTAAAAAGTGGAAAGAAGCTTTCTGGGAAACTGCATTGTGTTCTGTTAATTCATCTCACAGAGTTACAGCATTCCCCCAAGAAGCCTTTCATTAAGACTGTTCTTGTGAAATTTGCAAAGTGATATTTGGAAGCCCATAGAGGACTATGGTGAAAAAGGAAATAACTGCCGTTAAAAACTGGAACGAAGATTTCTGAGAAACTGCCTTGTGTTCTGCTAAGTCGTCTCACAGAGTTACAGCTTTCCCGTCAAGAAGCCTTACCCTAAGACTGTTCTTGTGGAATTTGGAAAGTGATATTTGAAGCCTACAGTGGTCTACAGTGAAAAAGGAAATAACCTAAGATAAAAACTGAAAATAAGCTTTCTGAGAAACAGCTTTGTGTTCTGTTACTTTATCTCACAGAGCTATAGCTTTCCCCTCAAGAAGTCTTTCGCTAAGACTTTTCTTGTGGAATTTAGAACGTGATATTTAGAAGCCCATAGAGGGCTATGGTGAAAAAGGAAATATCCTCCGTTAAAAACTGGAAAGAAGCTTTCTGAGAAACTGCTTTTTGTTCTGTTAATTCATCTCACAGAGTTACAGCTTTCCCCTCAAGAAGCTTTTCGCTAAGACTGTTCTTGTGGGATTTGCAAAGTGATATTTGGAAGCCCAGAGAGGACTATGGTGAAAAAGGAATTCTCTTCCGTTAGAAACTGGAAAGAAGCTTTCTGAGAAACTGCTCTGTGTTCTGTTAATTCATTTCACATACTTACAGCTTTTTCCTCAAGAAGCCTTTCGCTAAGACTGTTCTTGTGGAATTTTCAAACTGATATTTGGAAGCCCATAGAGGGCTTTGGTGAAAAAGGAAATATCTTTCGTTAAAAACTGGAAAGAAGCTTTCTGAGAAACTGTTTTGTGTTCTGTTAATTCATCTCAAAGAGTTACAGCTTTCCCCTCAAGGAGAACTTTACTAAGTCTGTTCTTGTGGAATTTGCAAAGTGATATTTAGAAGCCCACATAGGGCTATGGTTAAAAAGGAAATATCTTCAGTTGAAAACTGGAAAGAAGCTCTCTGAGAAACTGCTTTGTGTTCTCTTAATTCATCTCACTGAGTTACAGCTTTCCCCTCAAGAAGTCTTTCGCTAGAACTGTTCTTGTGTCATTTGGAAAGTGGTATTTAGAAGGCCATAGAGGACTATGGTGAATAAGGAAATATGTTCCGTTATAAACTGGAAAGAAGCTTTCTGAGAAAGTGCTTTGTGTCCTGTTAATTCATCTCACAGAGTTACAGCTTTCTCCTCAAGAAGCCTTTCGCTAAGACTCTTCTTGTGGAATTTGCGAAGTGATATTTGGAAGCTCATAGTGGGCTATGGTAAAAAATGAAATATCGTCAGTTAAAAACTGGAAAGAAGCTTTCTGAGAAACTGCTTTGTGTACTATTAATTTATCTCACCGAGTTACAGCTTTCCACTCAAGAATCCTTTCGCTAAGACTGTTCTTGTGGAATTTGGAAAGTGATATTTAGAAACCTTAGAGGGCTATGGTGAAAAAGGAAATATCTTCCGTTAAAAACTGGAAAGAAGCTTTCTGAGAAACTGCTTTGTGTTCTGTTAATTCATCTCACAGAGTTACAGCTTTCCCCTCAAGAAGCCTTTCCCTAAGACTGTTCTTGTGGAATTTGCAAAGTGACATTTGGAAACCCGTAGAGGGCTTTGGAGAAATAGGTAATATCTTCCATTAAAAATCGGAAAGAAGCTTTCTGAGAAACTGCTTTGTGTTCTGTTATTTTATCTCACAGAGTTACAGCTTTCCCCTCAAGAAGTTTTCGCTAAGACTGTTTATGTGGGATTTGCAAAGTGATATTTGGAAGACCAGAGAGGGCTATGGTGAAAAAGGAATTCTCTTCCGTTAAAAACTGGAAAGAAGCTTTCTGAGAAACTGCTTTGTGTTCTGTTAATTCATTTCACATACTTACAGCTTTTTCCTCAAGAAGCCTTTCGCTGAGACTGTTCTTGTGGAATTAGCAAAGTGATATTTTTAAGCCCATAGAGGACTTTGGTGAAAAAGTTAACATCTTCCGTTAAAAACTGGAAAGAAGTTTTATGAGAAACTGCTTTGTGTTCTGTTAATTCATCTCACAGAGTTACAGCTTTCCCCTCAAGAAGACCTTTACTAAGTCTGTTCTTGTGGAATTTGCAAAGTGATTTTTGGAAGCCCATATAGGGCTATGGTTAAAAAGGAAATATCTTTATTTGAAAACTGGAAAGAAGCTTTCTGAGAAACTGCTTTGTGTTCCATTAATTCATCTCACAGAGTTACAGGTTTCCCCTCAAGAAGTCTTTCACTAGGACTGTTCTTGTTTCATTTCGAAAGTGGTATTTAGAAGGCCATAGAAGGCTATGGTGAATAAAGAAATATTTTCCGTTATAAACTGGAAAGAAGCTTTCTGAGAAAGTGCTTTGTGTCCTGTTAATTCATCTCACAGAGTTACAGCTTTCTCCTCAAGAAGCCTTTCACTAAGACTGTTCTTGTGGAATTTGCAAATTGATTTTAGAAGCCCATAGAGGGGTATGGCAAAAAGGAAATATTCTAAGATAAAAACCGAAAAGAAGCTTTCTGAGAAACTCCATTAAGTTCTCTTAATTCATCTCACAGAGTTATAGCTTTCCCCGCAAGAAGCCTTTCGCTAAGACTGTTCTTGTGGAATATAGAACGTGATATTTAGTAGCCCATAGAGGGCTATGGTGAAAAAGGAAATATCCTCCGTTAAAAACTGGAAAGAAGCTTTCTGAGAAACTGCTTTTAGTTCTGTTAATTCATCTCACAGAGTTACAGCTTTCCCCTCAAGAAGTTTTCGCTAAGACTGTTTATGTGGGATTTGCAAAGTGATATTTGGAAGACCAGAGAGGGCTATGGTGAAAAAGGAATTCTCTTCCGTTAAAAACTGGAAAGAAGCTTTCTGAGAAACTGCTTTGTGTTCTGTTAATTCATTTCACATACTTACAGCTTTTTCCTCAAGAAGCCTTTCGCTAAGACTCTTCCTGTGGAATTTGCAAAGTGATATTTGGAAGCCCATAGAGGACTTCGGTGAAAAAGTTAACATCTTCCGTTAAAAACTGGAAAGAAGTTTTATGAGGAACTGCTTTGTGTTCTGTTAATTCATCTCACAGAGTTACAGCTTTCCCCTCAAGAAGACCTTTACTAAGTCTGTTCTTGTGGAATTTGCAAAGTGATTTTTGGAAGCCCATATAGGGCTATGGTTAAAAAGGAAATATCTTTATTTGAAAACTGGAAAGAAGCTTTCTGAGAAACTGCTTTGTGTTCCATTAATTCATCTCACAGAGTTACAGGTTTCCCCTCAAGAAGTCTTTCACTAGGACTGTTCTTGTTTCATTTCGAAAGTGGTATTTAGAAGGCCATAGAAGGCTATGGTGAATAAAGAAATATTTTCCGTTATAAACTGGAAAGAAGCTTTCTGAGAAAGTGCTTTGTGTCCTGTTAATTCATCTCACAGAGTTACAGCTTTCTCCTCAAGAAGCCTTTCACTAAGACTGTTCTTGTGGAATTTGCAAATTGATTTTAGAAGCCCATAGAGGGGTATGGCAAAAAGGAAATATTCTAAGATAAAAACCGAAAAGAAGCTTTCTGAGAAACTCCATTAAGTTCTCTTAATTCATCTCACAGAGTTATAGCTTTCCCCGCAAGAAGCCTTTCGCTAAGACTGTTCTTGTGGAATATAGAACGTGATATTTAGTAGCCCATAGAGGGCTATGGTGAAAAAGGAAATATCCTCCGTTAAAAACTGGAAAGAAGCTTTCTGAGAAACTGCTTTTAGTTCTGTTAATTCATCTCACAGAGTTACAGCTTTCCCCTCAAGAAGTTTTCGCTAAGACTGTTTATGTGGGATTTGCAAAGTGATATTTGGAAGACCAGAGAGGGCTATGGTGAAAAAGGAATTCTCTTCCGTTAAAAACTGGAAAGAAGCTTTCTGAGAAACTGCTTTGTGTTCTGTTAATTCATTTCACATACTTACAGCTTTTTCCTCAAGAAGCCTTTCGCTAAGACTCTTCCTGTGGAATTTGCAAAGTGATATTTGGAAGCCCATAGAGGACTTCGGTGAAAAAGTTAACATCTTCCGTTAAAAACTGGAAAGAAGTTTTATGAGGAACTGCTTTGTGTTCTGTTAATTCATCTCACAGAGTTACAGCTTTCCCCTCAAGAAGACCTTTACTAAGTCTGTTCTTGTGGAATTTGCAAAGTGATTTTTGGAAGCCCATATAGGGCTATGGTTAAAAAGGAAATATCTTTATTTGAAAACTGGAAAGAAGCTTTCTGAGAAACTGCTTTGTGTTCTGTTAATTCATCTCACAGAGTTACAGCTTTCCCCTCAAGAAGTCTTTCGCTAGGACTGTTCTTGTTTCATTTCGAAAGTGGTATTAGGAAGGCCATAGAAGGCTATGGTGAATAAAGAAATATTTTCCGTTATAAACTGGAAAGAAGCTTTCTGAGAAAGTGATTTGTGTCCTGTTAATTCGTCTCACAGAGTTACAGCTTTCTCCTCAAGGAGCCTTTCGCTAAGACTGTTCTTGTGGAATTTGCAAATTGATTTTTGAAGCCCATAGAGGGTTATGGCAAAAAGGAAATATTCTAAGATAAAAACCGAAAAGAAGCTTTCTGAGAAACTCCATTATGTTCTCTTAATTAATCTCACAGAGTTATAGCTTTCCCCGCAAGAAGCCGTTCACTAAGTTTGTTCCTGTGGAATTTTCAAGGTGATATTTGGCCCCCCTAGAGGGCTATGATGAAAAAGGAAATATCTTCCATTAAAAACTTGAAAGAAGATTTCTGAGAAACTACTTTGTGTTCTGTTAATTTATCTCACAGAGTTACAGCTTTCCCCCAAAAAACCTTTCTCTAAGACTGTTCTTGTGGAATTTGTAAAGTGATATTTAGAAGCCCATAGAGGGCTGTGGTGAAAAAGGAAATATCTTCCGTTAAAAACTGCAAAAAAAGCTTTCTGAGAAACTGCTTTGTGTTCTGTCATTTATTCTCACAGAGTTACAGCTTTCCCCTCAAGAATCCTTTCGGTAAGACTGTTCTTGTGGAATTTAGAACGTGATATTTAGAAGCCCATAGAGGGCTATGGTGAGAAAGGAAATATCCTCCGTTAAAAACTGGAAAGAAGCTTTCTGAGAAACTTCTTCCTGTTTTGTTAATGCATCTCACAGAGTTACAGCCTTCCCCTCGAGAAGTCTTTCGCTAAGACGGTTCTTGTGGAATTTGCAAAGTGATATTTGGAAGTCCAGAGAGGGCTATGGTGAAAAAGGAAATATCTTCAGTTAAAAACGGGAAAGAATCTTTCTGAGAAACTGCTTTGTTTTCTGTTATTTCATTTCACAGACTTACAGCTTTTCCCTCAAGAAGCCTTTCGCTAAGACAGTTCTTGAGGAATTTGCAAAGTGATATTTGGAAGCCCATAGAGGGCTTTGGTGAAAAAGGAAATATCTTCTGTTAAAAACTGGAAAGAAGCATTCTGAGAAACTGCTTTGTGTTCTGTTAATTCATCTCACAGAGTTACAGCTTTCCCCTCAAGAAGCCTTTCGTTAAGACAATTCTTGTGGAATTTGCAAAGTGATATTTTCAAGCCAATAGAGGGCTATGGTGAAAAAGGAAATATCTTCAGCTAAAAACTGTAAAGAAGGCCTGGCGCGGTGGCTCAATCCTGTAATCCCAGCACTTTGGGAGGCCGAGACGGGCGGATCACGAGGTCAGGAGATCGAGACCATCCTGGCTGACACGGTGAAACCCCGTCTCTACTAAAAAATACGAAAAAACTAGCCGGGCGAGGTGGCGGGCGCCTGTAGTCCCAGCTACTCGGGAGGCTGAGGCAGGAGAATGGCCTGAACCTGGGAGGCAGAGCTTGCAGTGAGCTGAGATCCGACCACTGTACTCCAGCCTGGGTGGCAGAGCGAGATTCCATCTCAAAAAAAAAAAAAAAAAAAAAAAAAAAAAAACTGTAAAGAAGCTTTCTGAGGTACTGCTTTGTGTTCTGTTAATTCATCTCACCGAGTTACAGCTTTCGCCTCAAGAAGCCTTTCGCTAAGACTGTTCTTGTGGAATTTGCAAAGTGATATTTGGAAGCCCATAGAGGGCTATGGTAAAAAAGGAAATATCTTCGATTAAAAAGTGGAAAGAAGCTTTCTGGGAAACTGCATTGTGTTCTGTTAATTCATCTCACAGAGTTACAGCATTCCCCCAAGAAGCCTTTCATTAAGACTGTTCTTGTGAAATTTGCAAAGTGATATTTGGAAGCCCATAGAGGACTATGGTGAAAAAGGAAATAACTGCCGTTAAAAACTGGAACGAAGATTTCTGAGAAACTGCCTTGTGTTCTGCTAAGTCGTCTCACAGAGTTACAGCTTTCCCGTCAAGAAGCCTTACCCTAAGACTGTTCTTGTGGAATTTGGAAAGTGATATTTGAAGCCTACAGTGGTCTACAGTGAAAAAGGAAATAACCTAAGATAAAAACTGAAAATAAGCTTTCTGAGAAACAGCTTTGTGTTCTGTTACTTTATCTCACAGAGCTATAGCTTTCCCCTCAAGAAGTCTTTCGCTAAGACTTTTCTTGTGGAATTTAGAACGTGATATTTAGAAGCCCATAGAGGGCTATGGTGAAAAAGGAAATATCCTCCGTTAAAAACTGGAAAGAAGCTTTCTGAGAAACTGCTTTTTGTTCTGTTAATTCATCTCACAGAGTTACAGCTTTCCCCTCAAGAAGCTTTTCGCTAAGACTGTTCTTGTGGGATTTGCAAAGTGATATTTGGAAGCCCAGAGAGGACTATGGTGAAAAAGGAATTCTCTTCCGTTAGAAACTGGAAAGAAGCTTTCTGAGAAACTGCTCTGTGTTCTGTTAATTCATTTCACATACTTACAGCTTTTTCCTCAAGAAGCCTTTCGCTAAGACTGTTCTTGTGGAATTTTCAAACTGATATTTGGAAGCCCATAGAGGGCTTTGGTGAAAAAGGAAATATCTTTCGTTAAAAACTGGAAAGAAGCTTTCTGAGAAACTGTTTTGTGTTCTGTTAATTCATCTCAAAGAGTTACAGCTTTCCCCTCAAGGAGAACTTTACTAAGTCTGTTCTTGTGGAATTTGCAAAGTGATATTTAGAAGCCCACATAGGGCTATGGTTAAAAAGGAAATATCTTCAGTTGAAAACTGGAAAGAAGCTCTCTGAGAAACTGCTTTGTGTTCTCTTAATTCATCTCACTGAGTTACAGCTTTCCCCTCAAGAAGTCTTTCGCTAGAACTGTTCTTGTGTCATTTGGAAAGTGGTATTTAGAAGGCCATAGAGGACTATGGTGAATAAGGAAATATGTTCCGTTATAAACTGGAAAGAAGCTTTCTGAGAAAGTGCTTTGTGTCCTGTTAATTCATCTCACAGAGTTACAGCTTTCTCCTCAAGAAGCCTTTCGCTAAGACTCTTCTTGTGGAATTTGCGAAGTGATATTTGGAAGCTCATAGTGGGCTATGGTAAAAAATGAAATATCGTCAGTTAAAAACTGGAAAGAAGCTTTCTGAGAAACTGCTTTGTGTACTATTAATTTATCTCACCGAGTTACAGCTTTCCACTCAAGAATCCTTTCGCTAAGACTGTTCTTGTGGAATTTGGAAAGTGATATTTAGAAACCTTAGAGGGCTATGGTGAAAAAGGAAATATCTTCCGTTAAAAACTGGAAAGAAGCTTTCTGAGAAACTGCTTTGTGTTCTGTTAATTCATCTCACAGAGTTACAGCTTTCCCCTCAAGAAGCCTTTCCCTAAGACTGTTCTTGTGGAATTTGCAAAGTGACATTTGGAAACCCGTAGAGGGCTTTGGAGAAATAGGTAATATCTTCCATTAAAAATCGGAAAGAAGCTTTCTGAGAAACTGCTTTGTGTTCTGTTATTTTATCTCACAGAGTTACAGCTTTCCCCTCAAGAAGTTTTCGCTAAGACTGTTTATGTGGGATTTGCAAAGTGATATTTGGAAGACCAGAGAGGGCTATGGTGAAAAAGGAATTCTCTTCCGTTAAAAACTGGAAAGAAGCTTTCTGAGAAACTGCTTTGTGTTCTGTTAATTCATTTCACATACTTACAGCTTTTTCCTCAAGAAGCCTTTCGCTGAGACTGTTCTTGTGGAATTAGCAAAGTGATATTTTTAAGCCCATAGAGGACTTTGGTGAAAAAGTTAACATCTTCCGTTAAAAACTGGAAAGAAGTTTTATGAGAAACTGCTTTGTGTTCTGTTAATTCATCTCACAGAGTTACAGCTTTCCCCTCAAGAAGACCTTTACTAAGTCTGTTCTTGTGGAATTTGCAAAGTGATTTTTGGAAGCCCATATAGGGCTATGGTTAAAAAGGAAATATCTTTATTTGAAAACTGGAAAGAAGCTTTCTGAGAAACTGCTTTGTGTTCCATTAATTCATCTCACAGAGTTACAGGTTTCCCCTCAAGAAGTCTTTCACTAGGACTGTTCTTGTTTCATTTCGAAAGTGGTATTTAGAAGGCCATAGAAGGCTATGGTGAATAAAGAAATATTTTCCGTTATAAACTGGAAAGAAGCTTTCTGAGAAAGTGCTTTGTGTCCTGTTAATTCATCTCACAGAGTTACAGCTTTCTCCTCAAGAAGCCTTTCACTAAGACTGTTCTTGTGGAATTTGCAAATTGATTTTAGAAGCCCATAGAGGGGTATGGCAAAAAGGAAATATTCTAAGATAAAAACCGAAAAGAAGCTTTCTGAGAAACTCCATTAAGTTCTCTTAATTCATCTCACAGAGTTATAGCTTTCCCCGCAAGAAGCCTTTCGCTAAGACTGTTCTTGTGGAATATAGAACGTGATATTTAGTAGCCCATAGAGGGCTATGGTGAAAAAGGAAATATCCTCCGTTAAAAACTGGAAAGAAGCTTTCTGAGAAACTGCTTTTAGTTCTGTTAATTCATCTCACAGAGTTACAGCTTTCCCCTCAAGAAGTTTTCGCTAAGACTGTTTATGTGGGATTTGCAAAGTGATATTTGGAAGACCAGAGAGGGCTATGGTGAAAAAGGAATTCTCTTCCGTTAAAAACTGGAAAGAAGCTTTCTGAGAAACTGCTTTGTGTTCTGTTAATTCATTTCACATACTTACAGCTTTTTCCTCAAGAAGCCTTTCGCTAAGACTCTTCCTGTGGAATTTGCAAAGTGATATTTGGAAGCCCATAGAGGACTTCGGTGAAAAAGTTAACATCTTCCGTTAAAAACTGGAAAGAAGTTTTATGAGGAACTGCTTTGTGTTCTGTTAATTCATCTCACAGAGTTACAGCTTTCCCCTCAAGAAGACCTTTACTAAGTCTGTTCTTGTGGAATTTGCAAAGTGATTTTTGGAAGCCCATATAGGGCTATGGTTAAAAAGGAAATATCTTTATTTGAAAACTGGAAAGAAGCTTTCTGAGAAACTGCTTTGTGTTCTGTTAATTCATCTCACAGAGTTACAGCTTTCCCCTCAAGAAGTCTTTCGCTAGGACTGTTCTTGTTTCATTTCGAAAGTGGTATTAGGAAGGCCATAGAAGGCTATGGTGAATAAAGAAATATTTTCCGTTATAAACTGGAAAGAAGCTTTCTGAGAAAGTGATTTGTGTCCTGTTAATTCGTCTCACAGAGTTACAGCTTTCTCCTCAAGGAGCCTTTCGCTAAGACTGTTCTTGTGGAATTTGCAAATTGATTTTTGAAGCCCATAGAGGGTTATGGCAAAAAGGAAATATTCTAAGATAAAAACCGAAAAGAAGCTTTCTGAGAAACTCCATTATGTTCTCTTAATTAATCTCACAGAGTTATAGCTTTCCCCGCAAGAAGCCGTTCACTAAGTTTGTTCCTGTGGAATTTTCAAGGTGATATTTGGCCCCCCTAGAGGGCTATGATGAAAAAGGAAATATCTTCCATTAAAAACTTGAAAGAAGATTTCTGAGAAACTACTTTGTGTTCTGTTAATTTATCTCACAGAGTTACAGCTTTCCCCCAAAAAACCTTTCTCTAAGACTGTTCTTGTGGAATTTGTAAAGTGATATTTAGAAGCCCATAGAGGGCTGTGGTGAAAAAGGAAATATCTTCCGTTAAAAACTGCAAAAAAAGCTTTCTGAGAAACTGCTTTGTGTTCTGTCATTTATTCTCACAGAGTTACAGCTTTCCCCTCAAGAATCCTTTCGGTAAGACTGTTCTTGTGGAATTTAGAACGTGATATTTAGAAGCCCATAGAGGGCTATGGTGAGAAAGGAAATATCCTCCGTTAAAAACTGGAAAGAAGCTTTCTGAGAAACTTCTTCCTGTTTTGTTAATGCATCTCACAGAGTTACAGCCTTCCCCTCGAGAAGTCTTTCGCTAAGACGGTTCTTGTGGAATTTGCAAAGTGATATTTGGAAGTCCAGAGAGGGCTATGGTGAAAAAGGAAATATCTTCAGTTAAAAACGGGAAAGAATCTTTCTGAGAAACTGCTTTGTTTTCTGTTATTTCATTTCACAGACTTACAGCTTTTCCCTCAAGAAGCCTTTCGCTAAGACAGTTCTTGAGGAATTTGCAAAGTGATATTTGGAAGCCCATAGAGGGCTTTGGTGAAAAAGGAAATATCTTCTGTTAAAAACTGGAAAGAAGCATTCTGAGAAACTGCTTTGTGTTCTGTTAATTCATCTCACAGAGTTACAGCTTTCCCCTCAAGAAGCCTTTCGTTAAGACAATTCTTGTGGAATTTGCAAAGTGATATTTTCAAGCCAATAGAGGGCTATGGTGAAAAAGGAAATATCTTCAGCTAAAAACTGTAAAGAAGGCCTGGCGCGGTGGCTCAATCCTGTAATCCCAGCACTTTGGGAGGCCGAGACGGGCGGATCACGAGGTCAGGAGATCGAGACCATCCTGGCTGACACGGTGAAACCCCGTCTCTACTAAAAAATACGAAAAAACTAGCCGGGCGAGGTGGCGGGCGCCTGTAGTCCCAGCTACTCGGGAGGCTGAGGCAGGAGAATGGCCTGAACCTGGGAGGCAGAGCTTGCAGTGAGCTGAGATCCGACCACTGTACTCCAGCCTGGGTGGCAGAGCGAGATTCCATCTCAAAAAAAAAAAAAAAAAAAAAAAAAAAAAAAAAAAAACTGTAAAGAAGCTTTCTGAGGTACTGCTTTGTGTTCTGTTAATTCATCTCACCGAGTTACAGCTTTCGCCTCAAGAAGCCTTTCGCTAAGACTGTTCTTGTGGAATTTGCAAAGTGATATTTGGAAGCCCATAGAGGGCTATGGTAAAAAAGGAAATATCTTCGATTAAAAAGTGGAAAGAAGCTTTCTGGGAAACTGCATTGTGTTCTGTTAATTCATCTCACAGAGTTACAGCATTCCCCCAAGAAGCCTTTCATTAAGACTGTTCTTGTGAAATTTGCAAAGTGATATTTGGAAGCCCATAGAGGACT
>NW_027326762.1:0-31793 GCF_047675955.1 Chlorocebus sabaeus | reverse complement strand
CTGGTCCGGTTTGATCCGTTTTTAGCCGGTCTGGGCCGGTCTGATTCGGTATGATCTGGTCTCATCCGGTGAAAACCGGTTGTAGCCGGTCAAAACCGGTTTGAGCTGGTCTCGTCTGGTTTGAGGCGGTCTGGTCTGGTTTGAGCTGGTCAAAACCGGTTTGAGCCAGTCAAAAGCGGTTTGAACCGGTCTGGTCTGGTTCGAGCCGGTCAAAAACGGCTCGGGTCGGTCAAAACCGGTTTCACACGGTCTAATCAGGTCAAAACCGGTTTTTTCCGTTGAAAACCGGTTTTAGGCGGTCTGCAGTGGTTTGAGCTGGTCACAACCGGTTTCAGGCGGTCAAAACCGGATTGAGGCAGTCAAAACCGGTTTGAACCTGTCTTGTCTGGTTTGAGACCGTCAAAACCGGTTTCAGCCGGTCTGGCACGATTTTAGCCGGTTTGTGCCGCTCTCGTCTGGTGTGATCCGGTTTCAGTCGGTCTGGGCCTGCCTGATCAAGTTTGATCCGGTGTGAGCCAGTCTGGTCCGGTTTGATCCGTTGTCATCCGGTCAAAACCGGTTTGAGCCGCTCTGTTCCGGTTTGAGCCGATCTGGTCTGGTTTGAGCCGTTGTTAACCGGCTCAGGCCGGTCAAAACCGGTTGGAGCTGGTCTGGTTTGGTTTCAGCCGGTCAAAATCACTTTGTGGCCCGCTTTCAGCAGGTCTGGGCCGGTTTGGTCTTGTTTGTTCCGGATTCAGCTTGTCTGTGCCGGTCGAGTCTGGTTTGATCCAGTCAAAACCGCTTTGAGCACGTCAAAACCGGTTTGAGCCGGTCTGGCCTGGCTTGAACCGGTCAAAACCGGTTTGTGGCCCAGTTTTCGTCAGTCTGGGGCGGTCGGGTACGGTTTGATCGGATTGTAGCCGGTCTGGGCCAGTCTGATTCTGTTTGATCCGGTCTCATCCGGTCAAACCTGGTTTTAGCCGGTCAAAACCTGTTTCAGCCGGTCTGGTGTGTTTTGAGCTGGTGAAAACCGGTTTTAGCCGGTCAAAGCAGGTTCGAGCCGTTCAAAACCGGTTTGTGACGATCAAAACCGGATTGATCTGGACTGGTCTGGTTTGAGCTTGTCTAATCACGTCAAAAACGGTTTAAGCCGGTCAAAACCGGTTTTACCCGGACTGGAGTGGTTTGAGCCGGTCAAAACCGGTTTCAGCCGGTCAAAACTGAATTGAGGCTGTCAAAACCGGTTTGAACCGGTCTGGTCTGGTTTGAGCCGGTCAAAACCGGCTCAGGTCGGTCAAAATCGGTTTGAGCCTCTCTGATCTGGTTTAAGCCGGTCAAACCACTTTGTGGCCCGCTTTCAGCCGGTCTGGTCCGGTCTGGTCCTGTTTGATCTGCTTTCAGCTCATCTGGGCCGGTAGAGTCTGGTTTGATCTGGTCAAAACTGGTTTCATCCGGTCAAAACCGGATTGAGGCAGTCAAAACCGGTTTGAACCGTTCTGGTCTGGTTGGAGCCAGTCAAAACCGGCCCAGGACGGTCAAAACCGGTTTGAGCCGGTCTGGTCTGGTTTGCACTAGTCAAAACCGGTTTGTGGCCCAGGTTTAGGCGGTCTGGCCAGTCTGGTCCGGTTTGATCCGGTGACTTCTGGTAAAAACCGGTTTGAGCCGCTCTGGTCCGGTTTGAGCCGCTGTGGTCTGGTTTGAGCCATTGTAAAACGGCTCAGGCTGGTCACAACCGGTTTGAGACGGTCTGGTCTGATTTCAGCCGGTCAAAACCGCTCTGTGGCCCGCTTTCAGCTGGTATAGGCCGGTCTGGTCCTGTTTGATCTGCTTTCAGCTCATCTGGGCCGGTAGAGTCTGGTTTGATCCGGTCAAAACCGCTTTGACCCAGTCAAAACCGGTTTGAGCCGGTCTGGTCTGGTTTGAACGGTCAAAACCGGTTTGTGGCCCAGTTTTAGGCAGTCTGGGCCGGTCGGGTACGGTTTGATCCGATTTTAGGCAGTCTGGGCCGTTCTGATGCGGTTTGATCTGGTATCATCTCGTCAAACCTGGTTTCAGCCGTTCACAACCGGTTTCAGCCGGTCTGGTGTGGTTTGAGCTAGTCAAAACCGGTTTCAGACGGTCAAAACAGGATTGAGGCAGTCAAAACCGGCTTGAACCGGTCTGGTCTGGTTTACACCGATCAAAACCGGCTCAGATGGGTCAAAACCGATTTGAGCCGGTCTGGTCTAGTTTGCACCGGTCAAAACTGGTTTGTGGCCCAGTTTTTGGTGGTCTGGTCCATTCTGGTCCGGTTTGATCAGATTTTAGCCGGTCTGGGCCGGTCTGATTCGGTATGATCTGTTCTCATCCGGTCAAAACCGGTTTTAGCCGATCAAAACCGGTTTGTGCTGGTCTGGTCTGGTTTGAGGCGGTCTGGTCTGGTTTGAGCTGGTCAAACCGGTTCGAGCCGGTCAAAACCGGTTTGAGCCGGTCTGGTCTGGTTTCAGCCAGTCAAAACCGCATTGTGGCCTGCTTTCAGCCGGTCTGGGCCGGTCTGGTCCTGTTTGATCCGGTTTCAGCTTGTCAGTGCCGGTTGAGTCTGGTTTGATCCGGTGAAAACCGCTTTGAGCCGGTCAAAACCGGTTTGAGCCGGTCTGGTCTGGTTTGAGACGGTGAAAACCGGCTCAGGTCGGTCAAAATCGGTTTGAGCCGGTCTGGCCTGGCTTGAACCGGTCAAAACCGGTTTGTGGCCCAGCTTTAGGCAGTCTGG
The DNA here is from genome assembly GCF_047675955.1 of Chlorocebus sabaeus. Classification (NCBI taxonomy): domain Eukaryota; kingdom Metazoa; phylum Chordata; class Mammalia; order Primates; family Cercopithecidae; genus Chlorocebus; species Chlorocebus sabaeus. The sequence goes on along the minus strand of NW_027326762.1, from coordinate 29,065 downwards.
GGCGGTCGGGTACGGTTTGATCGGATTGTAGGCGGTCTGGGCCAGTCTGATTCGGTTTGATCCGGTCTCATCCGGTCAAACCCGGTTTTAGCCGGTCAAAACCGGTTTCTGCCGGTCTGGTGTGGTTTGAGTCGGTCAAAAGCGGTTCGAGCCGTTCAAAACCGGTTTGTGATGATCAAAACCGGATTGAACCGGTCTGGTCTGGTTTGAGCTGGTCTAATCAGGTCAAAACCGGTTTTAAGCCGTTCAAAACCGGTTTGTGATGATCAAAACCGGATTGAACCGGTCTGGTCTGGTTTGAGCTGGTCTAATCAGGTCAAAACCGGTTTAAGCCGTTCAAAACCGGTTTTACCTGGACTGGAGTGGTTTGAGCCGGTCAAAACCGGTCAGCCGGCCAAAACCGAATTGAGGCTGTCAAAACCTGTTTGAACCGATCTGGTCTGGTTTGAGTTGGTCAAAACCGACTCAGGTCGGTCAAAATCGGTTTGAGCTATCTAGTCTGGTTTCAACCAGTCAAAATCACTTTGTGGCCCGCTTTCAGCCGGTCTGGGCCAGTCTGATTCTGTTTGATCCGGTCTCATCCGGTCAAACCTGGTTTTAGCCGGTCAAAACCTGTTTCAGCCGGTCTGGTGTGGTTTGAGCTGGTGAAAACCGGTTTTAGCCGGTCAAAACAGGTTCGAGGCGTTCAAAACCGGTTTGTGACGATCAAAACCGGATTGAACTGGTCTGGTCTGGTTTGAGCTGGTCTAATCACGTCAAAAACGGTTTAAGCCGGTCAAAACCGGTTTTACCCGGACTGGAGTGGTTTGAGCCGTTCAAAACCGGTTTCAGCCGGTCAAAACTGAATTGAGGCTGTCAAAACCGGTTTGAACCGGTCTGGTCTGGTTTGAGCCGGTCAAAACCGGCTCAGGTCGGTCAAAATCGGTTTGAGCCTCTCTGATCTGGTTTAAGCCGGTCAAAACCACTTTGTGGCCCGCTTTCAGCCGGTTTGGTCCGGTCTGGTCCTGTTTGATCCGCTTTCAGCTCATCTGGGCCGGTAGAGTCTGGTTTGATCTGGTCAAAACTGGTTTCATCCGGTCAAAACCGGATTGAGGCAGTCAAAACCGGTTTGAACCGTTCTGGTCTGGTTGGAGCCAGTCAAAACCGGCCCAGGACGGTCAAAAACCGGTTTGAGCCGGTCTGGTCTGGTTTGCACTAGTCAAAACCGGTTTGTGGCCCAGGTTTAGGCGGTCTGGGCCGGTCTGGTCCGGTTTGATCCGATTTTAGCCGGTCTGGGCTGGTCTGATTCGGTTGGATCCGGTCTGATCCGGTCAAAACCGGTTTTAGCCAGTCATAACTGGTTTCAGCCGGTCTGGTGTGGTTTGAGCAGGTAAAAACCGGTTTGAGCCGGTCAAAATCGGTTTTGGCCGGTGTGGTCTGGTTTGAGTCGGTCTGCTCTGGTTTGAGCTGGTCAAAACCGGTTCGAGCTGGTCAAAACCGGATTGAGCCGGTTTGGTATGGTTGAAGTCAGTCGAAACGAATTCGAGCATATCTGAGCCGGTCAGGTCCTGTTTGACCCGGTCTAATCAGGTCAAACCGGTTTGGGCCGTTGAAAACCGGTTTTAGGCGGTCTGGAGTGGTTTGAGCTGGTCAAAACCGGTTTTGAGCCGGTCAAAACCGGATTGAGCCAGTCAAAGCCGGTTTGAACCTGTCTGGTCTGGTTTGAGCCGGTCAAAACCGGTTTGAGCCGGTCAGGCCGGGTTTTATCCGGTCTGTGTCGCTCTCGTCTGGTTTGATCCAGTTTCAGCCGGTCTGGGCCTGTCTGGGACAGTTTGATCCGGTGTGAGCCAGTCTGGTCCGGCTGGATCCGTTGTCATCCGGTCAAAACCGGTTTGAAACCCTCTGGTAGGGATTGAACCGGTCTGGTCTGGTTTGAGCCGGTCTAAACCGGCTCAGGCTGGTCAAAACCGGTTTGAGCCGGTCTGGTCTGGTTTGAGCCAGTCAAAACCGTTTTTTGTCGCGGTTTCAGCCGGTCTGGGCCTGTCTGCTCTGGTTTGATATGGTTTCAGCTGGTCTGGGCGGTCGAGTCCGGTTAGATACGGTCAAAACCGCTTCGAGCGGATCAAAACCGCTTTGAGCCAGTCTGGTCTGGCATGAACCGGTCAAAACCGGTTTGTGGCCCAGTTTTAGGCATTCTGGGCCGGTCTGGTCCGGTTTGATCCGATTTTAACCGGTCTGGGCTTGTCTGATTCGGTTTGATCCGGCCTCATCCGGTCAAAACCGGTTTTAGCCGGTCAAAAACCGGTTTCAGCCTGTCTGGTGTGGTTTGAGCAGTCCAAAACCGGTTTGACCCGGTCAAAACAGGTTTGAGCCGGTCTGGTCTGGTTTGAGCCGGTCTGGTCTGGTTTGAGCCGGTCAAAACCAGTTTGAGCCTGTTTGGTCTGGTTGAAGCCAGTCAAAACCGATTCGAGCCTGTCTGAGCCGCTCTGGTCCGGTTTGATCCGGTCTGATCAGATCAAAACCGGTTTGAGGCAGTGAAAACCGGTTTTAGCCTGTCTGGAGTGGTTTGAGCCAGTCAAAACCGGATGGAGCCAGTCAAAACCGGTTTGAACCGGTCTGGTCTTGTTTGAGCCGGTCAAAACCGGCTCAGGTCGATCAAAACCGGTTTGAGCCGGTCTGGCCTGGTTTGAACCGGTCAAAACGGGTTTGTGGTCCAGTTTTAAGCAGTCTGGGCCGGTCGGGTATGGTTTGATCCGATTTTAGCCGGTCTGGGCTGGTCTGATTCTGTTTGATCCGGTCTCATCCGGTCAAACACGGTTTTAGTCGGTCAAAACCGGTTTCAGCCGGTCTGGTGTGGTTTGAGCCGGTCAAAACCGGTTCGAGGCATTCAAAACCGGTTTGTGACGATCAAAACCGGATTGAACCGGTCTGGTCTGGTTTGAGCTCGTCTAATCAGGTCAAAACCGGTTTAAGCCGGTAAAAAACGGGTATTACCCGGTCTGGAGTGGTTTGAGCTGGTCAAAACCGGTTTCAGGCAGTCAAAACCAAATTGAGGCAGTCAAAACCGGTTTGAACCGCTCTGGTCTGGTTTGAGCCGGTCAAAACCGGCTCAGGTCGGTCAAAAACGGGTTGAGCCGATCTGGTCTGGTTTCAGCCGGTCAAAATCACTTTGTGGCCCGCTTTCAGCCAGTGTGGGCCGGCCTGGTCCTGTTTGATCTGCTTTCAGCTGATCTGGGCCGGTAGAGTCTGTTTGCTCTGTCAAAACTGCTTTGAGGCGGTCAAAACCGTTTTGAGCCTGTTTGGTCTGGTTTGAACCGGTCAAAACCAGTTTGTGGCCCAGTTTTAGGCATTCTGGGCCGGTCTTGTCCTGTTTGATACGATTTTAGCCGGTCTGGGCCTGTCTGATTCGGTTTGATCCGGCCTCATCCGGTCAAAACCGGTTTTAGCCGGTCAAAACCGGTTTCAGCCTGTCTGGCGTGGTTTGAGCAGTTCAAAACCGGTTTGACCCAGTCAAAACAGGTTTGAGCCGGTCTGGTCTGGTTTGAGCCGGTCTGGTCTGGTTTGAGCCGGTCAAAACCAGTTTGAGCCTGTTTGGTCTGGTTGAAGCCAGTCAAAACCGATTCGAGCCTGTCTGAGCCGGTCTGGTCTGGTTTGATCCTGTCTAATCAGATCAAAACCGGTTTGAGCCAGTGAAAACCGGTTTTAGCCGGTCTGGAGTGGTTTGAGCCAGTCAAAACCAGATTGAGCCAGTCAAAACCTGTATGAACCGGTCTGGTCTGGTTTGTGCTGTTCAAAACCGGCTCAGGTCAGTCAAAACCGGTTTGAGCCGGACTGGTCTGGTTTGAGCCAGTCAAAACCGGTTTGTGTCCCGGTTTCAGACGGTCTCGGCCGGTCTGCTCCGGTTTGATCTCCTTTCACCTGCTCTGGGTCGGTCGAGTCCGGTTTGATCCGGTCAAAACCACTTTGAGCCGGTCAAACCGGTTTGAAACGGTATGATCTGGTTTGATCCGGTCTGCTCAGGTTTGGGCTGGTCAAAACCGGTTCGAGCCGGTCAAAACCACTTTGAGCCAGTCTGGTCTGGCATGAACCGGTCAAAACCGGTTTGTGGCCCAGTTTTAGGCATTCTGGGCCGGTCTGGTCCGGTTTGATCCGATTTTAGCCGGTCTGGGCCCGTCTGATTCGGTTTGATCTGGCCTCATTAAGTCACCGGTTTTAGCCGGTCAAAACCGGTTTCAGCCTGTCTGGCGTGGTTTGAGCAGTTCAAAACCGGTTTGACCCAGTCAAAACAGGTTTGAGCCGTTCTGGTCTGGTTTGAGCTGGTCAAAACCGGTTCGAGCCAGTCAAAACCGGTTTGAGCCGGTCTGGTCTGGTTTCAGCCAGTCAAAACCGCATTGTGGCCGGCTTTCAGCCGGTCTGGGCCGGTCTGGTCCTGTTTGATCCGGTTTCAGCTTGTCAGTGCCGGTCGAGTCTGGTTTGATCCGGTGAAAACCGCTTTGAGCCGGTCAAAACCGGTTTGAGCCGGTCTGGTCTGGTTTGAGACGGTGAAAACCGGCTCAGGTCGGTCAAAATCGGTTTGAGCCGGTCTGGCCTGGCTTGAACCGGTCAAAACCGGTTTGTGGCCCAGCTTTAGGCAGTCTGGGGCGGTCGGGTACGGTTTGATCGGATTGTAGACGGTCTGGGCCAGTCTGATTCGGTTTGATCCGGTCTCATCCGGTCAAACCCGGTTTTAGCCGGTCAAAACCGGTTTCTGCCGGTCTGGTGTGGTTTGAGTCGGTCAAAAGCGGTTCGAGCCGTTCAAAACCGGTTTGTGATGATCAAAACCGGATTGAACCGGTCTGGTCTGGTTTGAGCTGGTCTAATCAGGTCAAAACCGGTTTAAGCCGTTCAAAACCGGTTTTACCTGGACTGGAGTGGTTTGAGCCGGTCAAAACCGGTCAGCCGGCCAAAACCGAATTGAGGCTGTCAAAACCTGTTTGAACCGATCTGGTCTGGTTTGAGTCGGTCAAAACCGGCTCAGGTCGGTCAAAATCGGTTTGAGCCTATCTAGTCTGGTTTCAACCGGTCAAAATCACTTTGTGGCCCGCTTTCAGCCGGTCTGGGCCGGTCTGGTCCTGTTTGATCCACTTTAAGCTCATCTGGGCCGGTAGAGTCTCGTTTGATCCGGTCAAAACCGCTTTGAGCTGGTCATAACCGGTTTGAGCCGGTCAAAACCGGTTTGAACCGGTCTGGTCTGGTTGGAGCCGGTCAAAACCGGCTCAGGACGGTCAAAACAGGTTTGAGCCGGTCTGGTCTGGTTTGCACCGGTCAAAACCGGTTTGTGGCCCAGTTTTAGGCGGTCTGGGCCGGTCTGGTCTGGTTTGATCCGATTTTAGCCGGTCTGGGCCGGTCTGATTCAGTTTGATCTGGTCGCATCCGGTCAAAACTGGTTTTAGCCAGTCAAAACCGGTTTCAGCCGGTCTGGTGTGGTTTGAGGAGGTCAAAACCGGTTTGAGCCAGTCTGGCCTGGTTTGAGCCGGTCTGGTCTGGTTTGAGCTGGTCAAAACAGGTTCGAGCCAGTGAAAACTGGATTGAGCCGGTTTGGTCTGGTTGAAGTCAGTCGAAACCAATTGGAGCCTGTCTGAGTCGGTGTGGTCCGGTTTGACCCGGTCTAATCAGGTCAAAACGGGTTTGGGCCGTTGAAAACCGGTTTTATCCGGTCTGGAGTGGTTTGAGCTGGTCAAAACCGGTTTGAGCCGGTCAAAACCGGATTGAGCCAGTCTAAACCAGTTTGAAACTTTCTGGTCTGGTTTGAGCCGGTCAAAGCCGATTTGAGCTGGTCTGGCCGGTTTGAGCCGGTCTGTGCCGCTCTCGTCTGGTTTGATCCGGTTTCAGCCGGTCTCGGCCTGTCTGGGCCAGTTCGATCCGGTGTGAGCCAGTCTGGTCCGGTTTGATCCGTTGTCATCCGGTCAAAACCGGTTTGAACCGCTCTGGTCCGGATTGAGCCGGTCTGGTCTGGATTGAGCCGGTCTAAACCGGCTCAGGTCGGTCAAAACCGGTTTGAGCCGGTCTGGTCTGGTTTGAGCCAGTCAAAACCGGTTTGTGTCCCGGTTCCAGCCGGTCGGGGCCGGTCTGCTCCGGTTTGATCTCGTTTCAGCTGGTCTGGGTCGGTCGAGTCCGGTTTGATCTGGTCAAAACCGCTTTGAGGCGGTCAAAACCGGTTTGAAACAGTATCATCTGGTTTGAGCCGGTCTGCTCTGTTTTGAGCCGGTCAAAACCGGTTCGAGCCGGTAAAAACGGGTTTTACCCGGTCTGGAGTGGTTTGAGCTGGTCAAAACCGGTTTCAGGCAGTTAAAACCAAATTGAGACAGTCAAAACCGGTTTGAACCGGTCTGGTCTGGTTTGAGCCGTTCTAAACCATCTCAGGCCGGTCAAAACCGGTTTGAGCCGGTCTGGTTTGGTTTCAGCCGGTCAAAATCACTTTGTGGCCCGCTTTCAGCAGGTCTGGGCCGGTTTGGTCCTGTTTGTTCCGGTTTCAGCTTGTCTGTGCCGGTCGAGTCTGGTTTGATCCAGTCAAAACCGCTTTGAGCAGGTCAAAACCGGTTTGAGCCGGTCTGGCCTGGCTTGAACTGGTCAAAACCGGTTTGTGGCCCAGTTTTAGTCAGTCTGGGGCGGTCGGGTACGGTTTGATCAGATTGTAGCCGGTCTGGGCCAGTCTGATTCTGTTTGATCCGGTCTCATCCGGTCAAATCTGGTTTTAGCCGGTCAAAACCTGTTTCAGCCGGTCTGGTGTGGTTTGAGCTGGTGAAAACCGGTTTTAGCGGTCAAAACAGGTTCGAGCCGTTCAAAAACCGGTTTGTGACGATCAAAACCGGATTGAACTGGTCTGGTCTGGTTTGAGCTGGTCTAATCACGTCAAAAACGGTTTAAGCCGGTCAAAACCGGTTTTACCCGGACTGGAGTGGTTTGAGCCGGTCAAAACCGGTTTCAGCCGGTCAAAACCGAATTGAGGCTGTCAAAACCGGTTTGAACCGGTCTGGTCTGGTTTGAGCCGGTCAAAACCGGCTCAGTCGGTCAAAATCGGTTTGAGCCTCTCTGATCTGGTTTAAGCCGGTCAAAACCACTTTGTGGCAAGCTTTCAGCCGGTCTGGTCCGGTCTGGTCCTGTTTGATCCGCTTTCAGCTCATCTGGGCCGGTAGAGTCTGGTTTGATCTGGTCAAAACTGGTTTCATCCGGTCAAAACCGGATTGAGGCAGTCAAAACGGGTTGAACCGTTCTGGTCTGGTTGGAGCCAGTCAAAACCGGCCAGGACGGTCAAAACCGGTTTGAGCCAGTCTGGCCTGGTTTGAGCTGGTCAAAACAGGTTCGAGCCAGTGAAAACTGGATTGAGCTGGTTTGGTCTGGTTGAAGTCAGTCGAAACCAATTCGAGCCTGCCTGAGTCAGTGTGGTCCGGTTGGACCCGGTCTAATCAGGTCAAAACCGGTTTGGGCCGTTGAGGTTTGAGCAGGTCTGGTCTGGTTTGCACCGGTCAAAACCGGTTTGTGGCCCAGTTTTAGGCGGTCTGGGCCTGTCTGGGCCAGTTCGATCCGGTGTGAGCCAGTCTGGTCCGGTTTGATCCGTTGTCATCCGGTCAAAACCGGTTTGAACCGCTCTGGTCTGGATTGAGCCGGTCCGGTCTGGTTTGAGCCGGTCTAAACCGGCTCAGGTCGGTCAAAACCGGTTTGAGCCGGTCTGGTCTGGTTTGAGCCAGTCAAAACCGGTTTGTGTCCCAGTTTCAGCCGGTCGGGGCCGGTCTGCTCCGGTTTGATCTCGTTTCAGCTGGTCTGGGTCGGTCGAGTCCGGTTTGATCCGGTCAAAACCGCTTTGAGGCGGTCAAAACCGGTTTTGAAACGGTATCATCTGGTTTGAGCAGGTCTGCTCTGTTTTGAGCCGGTCAAAACCGGTTCGAGCCGGTAAAAACGGGTTTTACCCTGTCTGGAGTGGTTTGAGCTGGTCAAAACCGGTTTCAGGCAGTTAAAACCAAATTGAGACAGTCAAAACCGGTTTGAACCGGTCTGGTCTGGTTTGAGCCGTTCTAAACCATCTCAGGCCGGTCAAAACCGGTTTGAGCCGGTCTGGTTTGGTTTCAGCCGGTCAAAATCACTGTGTGGCCCGCTTTCAGCAGGTCTGGGCCGGTTTGGTCCTGTTTGTTCCGGTTTCAGCTTGTCTGTGCCGGTCGAGTCTGGTTTGATCCAGTCAAAACCGCTTTGAGCAGGTCAAAACCGGTTTGAGCCTGTCTGGCCTGGCTTGAACCGGTCAAAACCGGTTTGTGGCCCAGTTTTAGTCAGTCTGGGGCGGTCGGGTACGGTTTGATCGGATTGTAGCCGGTCTGGGCCAGTCTGATTCTGTTTGATCCGGTCTCATCCGGTCAAACTCTGGTTTTTCGCCGGTCAAAACCTGTTTCAGCCGGTCTGGTGTGGTTTGAGCTGGTGAAAACCGGTTTTAGCCGGTCAAAACAGGTTCGAGCCGTTCAAAACCGGTTTGTGACGATCAAAACCGGATTGAACTGGTCTGGTCTGGTTTGAGCTGGTCTAATCACGTCAAAAACGGTTTAAGCCGGTCAAAACCGGTTTTACCCGGACTGGAGTGGTTTGAGCCGGTCAAAACCGGTTTCAGCCGGTCAAAACCGAATTGAGGCTGTCAAAACCGGTTTGAACCGGTCTGGTCTGGTTTGAGCCGGTCAAAACCGGCTCAGGTCGGTCAAAATCGGTTTGAGCCTCTCTGATCTGGTTTAAGCCGGTCAAAACCACTTTGTGGCCCGCTTTCAGCCGGTCTGGTCCGGTCTGGTCCTGTTTGATCCGCTTTCAGCTCATCTGGGCGGTAGAGTCTGGTTTGATCTGGTCAAAACTGGTTTCATCCGGTCAAAACCGGATTGAGGCAGTCAAAAACCGGTTTGAACCGTTCTGGTCTGGTTGGAGCCAGTCAAAACCGGCCCAGGACGGTCAAAACCGGTTTGAGCCGGTCTGGTCTGGTTTGCACTAGTCAAAACCGGTTTGTGGCCCAGGTTTAGGCGGTCTGGGCCGGTCTGGTCCGGTTTGATCCGATTTTAGCCGGTCTGGGCCCGTCTGATTCGGTTGGATCCGGTCTCATCCGGTCAAAACCGGTTTTAGCCAGTCATAACTGGTTTCAGCCGGTCTGGTGTGGTTTGAGCAGGTAAAAACCAGTTTGAGCCGGTCAAAACCGGTTTTGGCCGGTGTGGTCTGGTTTGAGTCAGTCTGCTATGGTTTGAGCTGGTCAAAACCGGTTCGAGCTGGTCAAAACCGGATTGAGCCGGTTTCGTATGGTTGAAGTCAGTCGAAATGAATTCGAGCATATCTGAGCCGGTCAGGTCCTGTTTGACCCGGTCTAATCAGGTCAAAACCGGTTTGGGCCGTTGAAAACCGGTTTTAGGCGGTCTGGAGTGGTTTGAGCTGGTCAAAAACCGGTTTGAGCCGGTCAAAACCGGATTGAGCCAGTCAAAGCCGGTTTGAACCTGTCTGGTCTGGTTTTGAGCCGGTCAAAACCGGTTTGAGCCGGTCAGGACGTGTTTTATCCGGTCTGTGTCGCTCTCGTCTGGTTTGATCCGGTTTCAGCCGGTCTGGGCCTGTCTGGGACAGTTTGATCCGGTGTGAGCCAGTCTGGTCCGGCTGGATCCGTTGTCATCCGGTCAAAACCGGTTTGAAACCCTCTGGTCCGGATTGAACCGGTCTGGTTTGGTTTGAGCCGGTCTAAACCGGCTCAGGCTGGTCAAAACCGGTTTGAGCCGGTCTGGTCTGGTTTGAGCCAGTCAAAACCGTTTTGTGTCGCGGTTTCAGCCGGTCTGGGCCTGTCTGCTCCGGTTTGATATGGTTTCAGCTGGTCTGGGCCGGTCGAGTCCGGTTAGATCCGGTCAAAACCGCTTCGAGCGGATCAAAACCGCTTTGAGCCAGTCTGGTCTGGCATGAACCGGTCAAAACCGGTTTGTGGCCCAGTTTTAGGCATTCTGGGCCGGTCTGGTCCGGTTTGATCCGATTTTAACCGGTCTGGGCCTGTCTGATTCGGTTTGATCCGGCCTCATCCGGTCAAAACCGGTTTTAGCCGGTCAAAACCGGTTTCAGCCTGTCTGGTGTGGTTTGAGCAGTCCAAAACCGGTTTGACCCGGTCAAAACAGGTTTGAGCCGGTCTGGTCTGGTTTGAGCCGGTCTGGTCTGGTTTGAGCCGGTCAAAACCGGTTTGAGCCGGTTTGGTCTGGTTGAAGCCAGTCAAAACCGATTCGGGCCTGTCTGAGCCGCTCTGGTCCGGTTTGATCCGGTCTGATCAGATCAAAACCGGTTTTGAGGCAGTGAAAACCGGTTTTAGCCTGTCTGGAGTGGTTTGAGCCGGTCAAAACCGGATGGAGCCAGTCAAAACCGGTTTGAACCGGTCTGGTCTTGTTTGAGCTGGTCAAAACCGGCTCAGGTCGATCAAAATCGGTTTTGAGCCGGTCTGGCCTGGTTTGAACCGGTCAAAACGAGTTTGTGGTCCAGTTTTAAGCAGTCTGGGCCGGTCGGGTATGGTTTGATCCGATTTTAGCCGGTCTGGGCCGGTCTGATTCTGTTTGATCCGGTCTCATCCGGTCAAACACGGTTTTAGCCGGTCAAAACCGGTTTCAGCCGGTCTGGTGTGGTTTGAGCCGGTCAAAACCGGTTCGAGGCATTCAAAACCGGTTTGTGATGATCAAAACCGGATTGAACCGGTCTGGTCTGGTTTGAGCTCGTCTAATCAGGTCAAAACCGGTTTAAGCCGGTAAAAACGGGTATTACCCGGTCTGGAGTGGTTTGAGCTGGTCAAAACCGGTTTCAGGCAGTCAAAACCAAATTGAGGCAGTCAAAACCGGTTTGAACCGCTCTGGTCTGGTTTGAGCCGGTCAAAACCGGCTCAGGTCGGTCAAAAACGGGTTGAGCCGATCTGGTCTGGTTTCAGCCAGTCAAAATCGCTTTGTGGCCCGCTTTCAGCCAGTGTGGGCCGGCCTGGTCCTGTTTGATCTGCTTTCAGCTGATCTGGGCCGGTAGAGTCTGTTTGCTCCGTCAAAACTGCTTTGAGGCGGTCAAAACCGTTTTGAGCCTGTTTGGTCTGGTTTGAACCGGTCAAAACCAGTTTGTGGCCCAGTTTTAGGCATTCTGGGCCGGTCTTGTCCTGTTTGATACGATTTTAGCCGGTCTGGGCCCGTCTGATTAGGTTTGATCTGGACTCATCCGGTCAAAACCGGTTTTAGCCGGTCAAAACCGGTTTCAGCCTGTCTGGCGTGGTTTGAGCAGTTCAAAACCGGTTTGACCCGGTCAAAACAGGTTTGAGCCGGTCTGGTCTGGTTTGAGCTGGTCTGGTCTGGTTTGAGCCGGTCAAAACCAGTTTGAGCCTGTTTGGTCTGGTTGAAGCCAGTCAAAACCGATTCGAGCCTGTCTGAGCCGGTCTGGTCCGGTTTGATCCTGTCTAATCAGGTCAAAACCGGTTTGAGCCAGTGAAAACCGGTTTTAGCCAGTCTGGAGTGGTTTGAGCCAGTCAAAACCAGATTGAGCCAGTCAAAATCTGTATGAACCGGTCTGGTCTGGTTTGTGCTGTTCAAAACCGGCTCAGGTCAGTCAAAACCGGTTTTGAGCCGGACTGGTCTGGTTTGAGCCAGTCAAAACCGGTTTGTGTCCCGGTTTCAGACGGTCTCGGCCGGTCCTGCTCCGGTTTGATCTCCTTTCACCTGCTCTGGGTCGGTCGAGTCCGGTTTGATCCGGTCAAAACCACTTTGAGCCGGTCAAACCGGTTTGAAACGTTATGATCTGGTTTGAGCCGGTCTGCTCTGGTTTGAGCTGGTCAAAACTGGTTCGAGCCAGTCAAAACCACTTTGAGCCAGTCTGGTCTGGCATGAACCGGTCAAAACCGGTTTGTGGCCCAGTTTTAGGCATTCTGGGCCGGTCTGGTCCGGTTTTGATCCGATTTTAGCCGGTCTGGGCCCGTCTGATTCGGTTTGATCTGGCCTCATCCAGTCAAAACCGGTTTTAGCCGGTCAAAACCGGTTTCAGCCTGTCTGGTGTGGTTTGAGCAGTCCAAAACCGGTTTGACCCGGTGAAAACAGGTTTGAGCCGGTCTGGTCTGGTTTGAGCCCGGTCTGGTCTGGTTTGAGCCGGTCAAAACCGGTTTGAGACGGTTTGGTCTGGTTGGAAGCCAGTCAAAACCGATTCGAGCCTGTCTGAGGCGGTCTGGTCTGCTTTGATCCGGTCTTCTCAGGTCGAAACCGGTTTGAGCCAGTGAAAACAGGTTTTTAGCCGCTCTGAAGTGTTTTGATACTGTCAAAACCGGATTGAGCCATTCAAAACCGGTTTGAACCGGTCTGGTCTTGTTTGAGCCGGTCAAAACCAATTTGAGGCAGTCTGGCCCGGTTTTAGCCGGTCTGGGCCGGTCTGGTGCTGTTTTATCCGGTTTCAGCCGCCTGGGCCTGTGTGGTCCGGTTTGATCCGGTGTGAGCCGGTCTGGTCCGGTTTGATCCGGTGACATCTGGTAAAAACCGGTTTGAGCCGCTCTGGTCCGGTTTGAAACGCTGTGGTCTGGTTTGAACCGTTGTAAAACGGCTCAGGCTGGTCACAACCGGTTTGAGACGGTCTGGTCTGATTTCAGCCGGTCAAAACCGCTTTGTGGCCCGCTTTCAGCTGTCCTGTTTGATCTGCTTTCAGCTCATCTGGGCCGGTAGAGTCTGGTTTGATCCGGTCAAAACCGCTTTGACCCAGTCAAAACCGGTTTGAGCCGGTCTGGTCTGGTTTGAACCGGTCAAAACCGGTTTGTGGCCCAGTTTTAGGCAGTCTGGGCCGGTCGGGTACGGTTTGATCCGATTTTAGGCAATCTGGGCCGTTCTGATGCGGTTTGATCTGGTATCATCTCGTCAAACCTGGTTTCAGCCGTTCACAACCGGTTTCAGCCGGTCTGGTGTGGTTTGAGCCGGTCAAAACCGGTTTCAGATGGTCAAAACAGGATTGAGGCAGTCAAAACCGGTTTGAACCGGTCTGGTCTGGTTTACACCGATCAAAACCGGCTCAGATGGGTCAAAACCGATTTGAGCCGGTCTGGTCTAGTTTGCACCGGTCAAAACTGGTTTGTGGCCCAGTTTTTGGCGGTCTGGTCCATTCTGGTCCGGTTTGATCAGATTTTAGCTGGTCTGGGCCGGTCTGATTCGGTATGATCTGTTCTCATCCGGTCAAAACCGGTTTTAGCCGATCAAAACCGGTTTGTGCTGGTCTGGTCTGGTTTGAGGCGGTCTGGTCTGGTTTGAGCTGGTCAAAACCGGTTCGAGCCGGTCAAAACCGGTTTGAGCCGGTCTGGTCTGGTTTCAGCCAGTCAAAACCGCATTGTGGCCTGCTTTCAGCCGGTCTGGGCCGGTCTGGTCCTGTTTGATCCGGTTTCAGCTTGTCAGTGCCGGTCGAGTCTGGTTTGATCCGGTGAAAACCGCTTTGAGCCGGTCAAAACCGGTTTGAGCGGTCTGGTCTGGTTTGAGACGGTGAAAACCGGCTCAGGTCGGTCAAAATCGGTTTGAGCCGGTCTGGCCTGGCTTGAACCGGTCAAAACCGGTTTGTGGCCCAGCTTTAGGCAGTCTGGGGCGGTCGGGTACGGTTTGATCGGATTGTAGACGGTCTGGGCCAGTCTGATTCGGTTTGATCCGGTCTCATCCGGTCAAACCCGGTTTTAGCCGGTCAAAACCGGTTTCTGCCGGTCTGGTGTGGTTTGAGTCGGTCAAAAGCGGTTCGAGCCGTTCAAAACCGGTTTGTGATGATCAAAACCGGATTGAACCGGTCTGGTCTGGTTTGAGCTGGTCTAATCAGGTCAAAACCGGTTTAAGCCGTTCAAAACCGGTTTTACCTGGACTGGAGTGGTTTGAGCCGGTCAAAACCGGTCAGCCGGCCAAAACCGAATTGAGGCTGTCAAAACCTGTTTGAACCGATCTGGTCTGGTTTGAGTCGGTCAAAACCAGCTCAGGTCGGTCAAAATCGGTTTGAGCCTATCTAGTCTGGTTTCAACCGGTCAAAATCACTTTGTGGCCCGCTTTCAGCCGGTCTGGGCCGGTCTGGTCCTGTTTGATCCACTTTAAGCTCATCTGGGCCGGTTAGAGTCTGGTTTGATCCGGTCAAAACCGGTTTGAGCCGGTCATAACCGGTTTGAGCCGGTCAAAACCGGTTTCAGGCGGTCAAAACCGGATTGAGGCAGTCAAAACCGGTTTGAACCGGTCTGGTCTGGTTGGAGCCGGTCAAAACCGGCTCAGGACGGTCAAAACAGGTTTGAGCCGGTCTGGTCTGGTTTGCACCGGTCAAAACCGGTTTGTGGCCCAGTTTTAGGCGGTCTGGGCCGGTCTGGTCTGGTTTGATCCGATTTTAGCCAGTCTGGGCCGGTCTGATTCGGTTTGATCTGGTCTCATCCGGTCAAAACTGGTTTTAGCCAGTCAAAACCGGTTTCAGCCGGTCTGGTGTGGTTTGAGCAGGTCAAAACCGGTTTGAGCCGGTCTGGCCTGGTTTCAGCCGGTCTGGTCTGGTTTGAGCTGGTCAAAACAGGTTCGAGCCAGTGAAAACTGGATTGAGCCGGTTTGGTCTGGTTGAAGTCAGTCGAAACCAATTCGAGCCTGTCTGAGTCGGTGTGGTCCGGTTTGACCCGGTCTAATCAGGTCAAAACCGGTTTGGGGCCGTTGAAAACCGGTTTTATCCGGTCTGGAGTGGTTTGAGCTGGTCAAAACCGGTTTGAGCTGGTCAAAACCGGATTGAGCCAGTCTAAACCAGTTTGAAACTGTCTGGTCTGGTTTGAGCCGGTCAAAGCCGATTTGAGCTGGTCTGGCCGGTTTGAGCCGGTCTGTGCCGCTCTCGTCTGGTTTGATCCTGTTTCAGCCGGTCTGGGCCTGTCTGGGCCAGTTCGATCCGGTGTGAGCCAGTCTGGTCCGGTTTGATCCGTTGTCATCCGGTCAAAACCGGTTTGAACCGCTCTGGTCCGGATTGAGCCGGTCTAAACCGGCTCAGGTCGGTCAAAACCGGTTTGAGCCGGTCTGGTCTGGTTTGAGCCAGTCAAAACCGGTTTGTGTCCCGGTTTCAGCCGGTCTGGGCCGGTCTGCTCCGGTTTGATCTGGTTTCAGCTGGTCTGGGTCGGTCGAGTCCGGTTTGATCCGGTCAAAACCGCTTTGAGGCGGTCAAAACCGGTTTGAAACGGTATCATCTGGTTTGAGCGGGTCTGCTCTGTTTTGAGCCTTTCAAAACCGGTTCGAGCCGGTAAAAACGGGTTTTACCCGGTCTGGAGTGGTTTGAGCTGGTCAAAACCGGTTTCAGGCAGTTAAAACCAAATTGAGACAGTCAAAAACCGGTTTGAACCGGTCTGGTCTGGTTTGAGCCGTTCTAAACCATCTCAGGCCGGTCAAAACCGGTTTGAGCCGGTCTGGTTTGGTTTCAGCCGGTCAAAATCACTGTGTGGCCCGCTTTCAGCAGGTCTGGGCCGGTTTGGTCCTGTTTGTTCCGGTTTCAGCTTGTCTGTGCCGGTCGAGTCTGGTTTGATCCAGTCAAAACCGCTTTGAGCAGGTCAAAACCGGTTTGAGCCGGTCTGGCCTGGCTTGAACCGGTCAAAACCGATTTGTGGCCCAGTTTTAGTCAGTCTGGGACGGTCGGGTACGGTTTGATCGGATTGTAGCCGGTCTGGGCCAGTCTGATTCTGTTTGATCCGGTCTCATCCGGTCAAACCTGGTTTTAGCCGGTCAAAACCTGTTTCAGCCGGCCTGGTGTGGTTTGAGCTGGTGAAAACCGGTTTTAGCCGGTCAAAACAGGTTCGAGCCGTTCAAAACCGGTTTGTGACGATCAAAACCGGATTGAACTGGTCTGGTCTGGTTTGAGCTGGTCTAATCACGTCAAAAACGGTTTAAGCCGGTCAAAACCGGTTTTACCCGGACTGGAGTGGTTTGAGCCGGTCAAAACCGGTTTCAGCCGGTCAAAACCAAATTGAGGCTGTCAAAACCGGTTTGAACCGGTCTGGTCTGGTTTGAGAAACCGGCTCAGGTCGGTCAAAATCGGTTTGAGCCTCTCTGATCTTTTTTAAGCCGGTCAAAACCACTTTGTGGCCCGCTTTCAGCCGGTCTGGTCCGGTCTGGTCCTGTTTGATCCGCTTTCAGCTCATCTGGGCCGGTAGAGTCTGGTTTGATCGTGATCGGATTGTAGCCGGTCTGGGCCAGTCTGATTCTGTTTGATCCGGTCTCATCCGGTAAAACCTGGTTTTAGCTGGTCAAAACCGGTTTCAGCCGGTCTGGTGTTGTTTGCGCCGGTCAAAGCTGGTTTCAGCCGGTCAAAACAGGATTGAGGCAGTCAAAACTGGTTTGAAACGGTCTGGTCTGGTTTGCGCTGGTCAAAACCGGCTCAGGTCGGTCAAAACCGGTTTGAGCCGGTCTGGTCTGGTTTGCACCAGTCAAAACCGTTTTGTGGCCCAGTTTTTGGCGGTCTGGTCCAGTCTGGTCCGGTTTGATCCGATTTTAGCTGGTCTGGGCCGGTCTGATTCGGTATGATCTGGTCTCATCCGGTGAAAACCGGTTTTAGCCGGTCAAAACCGGTTTGAGCTGGTCTCGTCTGGTTTGAGGCGGTCTGGTCTGGTTTGAGCTGGTCAAAACCGGTTCGAGCCGGTCAAAAGCGGTTTGAACCGGTCTGGTCTGGTTTGAGCCGGTTAAAAACGGCTCGGGTCGGTCAAAACCGGTTTCACACGGTCTAATCAGGTCAAAACCGGTTTGGTCCGTTGAAAACCGGTTTTAGGCGGTCTGCAGTGGTTTGAGCTGGTCACAACCGGTTTCAGCCGGTCAAAACCGGATTGAGGCAGTCAAAACCGGTTTGAACCTGTCTTGTCTGGTTTGAGACCGTCAAAACCGGTTTCAGCCGGTCTGGCACGATTTTAGCCGGTTTGTGCCGCTCTCGTCTGGTGTGATCCGGTTTCAGTCGGTCTGGGCCTGCCTGATCAAGTTTGATCCGGTGTGAGCCAGTCTGGTCCGGTTTGATCCGTTGTCATCCGGTCAAAACCAGTTTGAGCCGCTCTGTTCCGGTTTGAGCCGATCTGGTCTGGTTTGAGCCGTTGTTAACCGGCTCAGGCTGGTCAAAACCGGTTTGAGCCGGTCTGGTCTGGTTTCAGCCGGTCAAAACCGCTTTGTGGCCAGCTTTCAGCCGGTCTGGGCCGGTCTGGTACTGTTTGATTCGGTTTCAGCTTGTCTGTGCCGTTCAAGTCTGGTTTGACCCAGTCAAAACCTCTTTGAGCCGGTGAAAACCGCTTTGAGCCAGTCTGGTCTGGTTTGAGCCGGTGAAAAGCGGCTCAGGTCGGTCAAAATCGGTTTGAGCCTGTCTGGTCTGGTTTGAACCGGTCAAAGCCGGTTTGTGGCAAAGTTTTAGGCAGTCTGGGCCGTTCAGGTACGGTTTGATCCGCTTTTAGCCATTCTGGGCCGTTCTGATTCGGTATGATCTGGTCTCATCTCGTCAAACCTGGTTATAGCCGTTCAAAACCAGTTTCAGCCGGTCTGGTGTGGTTTGAGCCGGTCAAAACCGGTTTCAGACAGTCAAAACAGGATTGAAGCAGTCAAAACCGGTTTGAACCGGTCTGGTCTGGTTTGAGCCGGTCAAAACCGGCTCAGGTCGGTCAAAATCGGTTTGACGCGGTCTAATCAGGTCAAAACCGGTTTGGGCCGTTGAAAACAGGTTTTAGCTGGTCTGCAGTGGTTTGAGCTGGTCCCAACCGGTTTCAGCCAGTAAAAACCGGATTGAGGCAGTCAAAACCGGTTTGAACCTGTCTTGTCTGGTTTGAGACGGTCAAAACCGGTTTGAGCCGGTCTGGCACGATTTTAGCCGGTTTGTGCCGTTCTTGTCTGGTTTGATCCGGTTTCAGTCGGTCTTGGCCTGTCTGAGCAAGTTTGATCCGGTGTGAGCCAGTCTGGTCCGGTTTGATCCGTTGTCATCCAGTCAAAACCGGTTTGAGCCGCTCTGGTCCGGTTTGAGCCGCTCTGGTCTGGTTTGAGCCGTTGTAAACAGGCTCAGGCTGGTCAAAACCGGTTTAAGCCGGTCTGGTCTGGTTTCAGCCAGTCAAAACCGCTTTATGGCCCGATTTCAGCCGGTGTGGGCCGGTCTGGTCCTGTTTGATCCGGTTTCAGCTTGTCTGTGCCGTTCGAGTCTGGTTTGATCCGGTCAAAATCGCTTTGAGCCGGTCAAAACCGCTTTGAGCCGGTCTGGTCTGGTTTGAGCTGGTGAAAACCGGCTCAGGTCTGTCAAAATCGGTTTCAGCCGGTCTGGTCTGGTTTCAGCTGGTCAAAACCGCTTTATGGCCCGATTTCAGCCGGTGTGGGCCGGCCTGGTCCTGTTTGATCCGCTTTCAGCTGTTCTGGGCCGGTAGAGTCTGTTTGCTCCGTGAAAACTACTTTGAGGCGGTCAAAACCGATTTGAGCCGGTTTGGTCTGGTTTGAACCGGTCAAAACCAGTGTGTGGCCCAGTTTTAGGCAGTCTGGGCCGCTCGGGTATGGTTTGATCTGATTTTAGCCGGTATGGGCCGGTCTGATTCGGTTTGATCCGGTCTCATCTTGTCAAACCCGGTTTTAGCCAGTCAAAACTGGTTTCAGCCGGTCTGGTGTGGTTTGAGACTGTCAAAACCGGTTCGAGCCGTTCAAAACCGGTTTGTGCCGGTGAAAACCGCATTGAACCCGTCTGGTCTGGTTTGAGCTGGTCTAATCAGGTCAAAACCGGCTTAAGCCGCTGAAAACCGGTTTTACCCGGTCTGGAGTGGTTTGCCGCCGGTCAAAACCGGCTCAGGTCGGTCAAAACCGGTTTTAGCCGTTCTGGTCTGGTTTGCACCAGTCAAAACCGGTTTGTGGCCCAGCTTTAGGCAGTCAGGGGCGGTTGGGTACGGTTTGATCGATTGTAGCCCGTCTGAGCCAGTATGATTCGGTTTGATCCGGTCTCATCCGGTCAAACCCGGTAGTAGCCGGTCAAAACCGGTTTCAGCCGGTCTGGTGTGGTTTGAGCCTGTCAAAACCGGTTCGAGCCGTTCAAAACCGGTTTGTGCCGGTGAAAACCGCATTAAACCAGTCTGGTCTGGTTTCAGCTGGTCTAATCAGGTCAAAACCGGCTTAAGCCGCTGAAAACCGGTTTTACCCGGTCTGGAGTGGTTTGCGCCGGTCAAAACCAGCTCAGGTCGGTCAAAACCGGTTTTAGCCGTTCCGGTCTGGTTTGCACCGGTCAAAACAGGTTTGTGGCCCAGCTTTAGGCAGTCTGGGGCGGTCGGGTACGGTTTGATCGATTGTAGCCCGTCTGAGCCAGTCTGATTCGGTTTGATCCGGTCTCATCCGGTCAAACCCGGTATTAGCTGGTCAAAACCGGTTTCAGCCGGTCTGTTGTGGTTTGAGACGGTCAAAACCGGTGTTAGCCGTTCAAAACCGGTTTGTGACGATCAAAACCGGATTGGACCGGTCAGGTCTGGTTTGAGCTGGTTAATCAGGTCAAAACTGTTTTAAGCCGGTCAAAACCGGTTTCTGCCGGTCTGGTGTGGTTTGAGTCGGTCAAAAGCGGTTCGAGCCGTTCAAAACCGGTTTGTGATGATCAAAACCGGATTGAACCGGTCTGGTCTGGTTTGAGCTGGTCTAATCAGGTCAAAACCGGTTTAAGCCGTTCAAAACCGGTTTGTGATGATCAAAACCGGATTGAACCGGTCTGGTCTGGTTTGAGCTGGTCTAATCAGGTCAAAACCGGTTTAAGCCGTTCAAAACCGGTTTTACCTGGACTGGAGTGGTTTGAGCCGGTCAAAACCGGTCAGCCGGCCAAAACCGAATTGAGGCTGTCAAAACCTGTTTGAACCGATCTGGTCTGGTTTGAGTTGGTCAAAACCGACTCAGGTCGGTCAAAATCGGTTTGAGCCTATCTAGTCTGGTTTCAACCAGTCAAAATCACTTTGTGGCCCGCTTTCAGCCGGTCTGGGCCAGTCTGATTCTGTTTGATCCGGTCTCATCCGGTCAAACCTGGTTTTAGCCGGTCAAAACCTGTTTCAGCCGGTCTGGTGTGGTTTGAGCTGGTGAAAACCGGTTTTAGCCGGTCAAAACAGGTTCGAGGCGTTCAAAACCGGTTTGTGACGATCAAAACCGGATTGAACTGGTCTGGTCTGGTTTGAGCTGGTCTAATCACGTCAAAAACGGTTTGCCGGTCAAAACCGGTTTTACCCGGACTGGAGTGGTTTGAGCTGGTCAAAACCGGTTTCAGCCGGTCAAAACCGAATTGAGGCTGTCAAAACCGGTTTGAACCGGTCTGGTCTGGTTTGAGCCGGTCAAAACCGGCTCAGGTCGGTCAAAATCGGTTTGAGCCTCTCTGATCTTTTTTAAGCCGGTCAAAACCACTTTGTGGCAAGCTTTCAGCCGGTCTGGTCCGATCTGGTCCTGTTTGATCCGCTTTCAGCTCATCTGGGCCGGTAGAGTCTGGTTTGATCTGGTCAAAACTGGTTTCATCCGGTCAAAACCGGATTGAGGCAGTCAAAACCGTTTGAACCGTTCTGGTCTGGTTGGAGCCAGTCAAAACCGGCCCAGGACGGTCAAAACCGGTTTGAGCCAGTCTGGCCTGGTTTGAGCTGGTCAAAACAGGTTCGAGCCAGTGAAAACTGGATTGAGCTGGTTTGGTCTGGTTGAAGTCAGTCGAAACCAATTCGAGCCTGCCTGAGTCAGTGTGGTCCGGTTGGACCCGGTCTAATCAGGTCAAAACCGGTTTGGGCCGTTGAGGTTTGAGCAGGTCTGGTCTGGTTTGCACCGGTCAAAACCGGTTTGTGGCCCAGTTTTAGGCGGTCTGGGCCTGTCTGGGCCAGTTCGATCCGGTGTGAGCCAGTCTGGTCCGGTTTGATCCGTTGTCATCCGGTCAAAACCGGTTTGAACCGCTCTGGTCTGGATTGAGCCGGTCCGGTCTGGTTTGAGCCGGTCTAAACCGGCTCAGGTCGGTCAAAACCGGTTTGAGCCGGTCTGGTCTGGTTTGAGCCAGTCAAAACCGGTTTGTGTCCCAGTTTCAGCCGGTCGGGGCCGGTCTGCTCCGGTTTGATCTCGTTTCAGCTGGTCTGGGTCGGTCGAGTCCGGTTTGATCCGGTCAAAACCGCTTTGAGGCGGTCAAAACCGGTTTGAAACGGTATCATCTGGTTTGAGCAGGTCTGCTCTGTTTTGAGCCGGTCAAAACCGGTTCGAGCCGGTAAAAAACGGGTTTTACCCTGTCTGGAGTGGTTTGAGCTGGTCAAAACCGGTTTCAGGCAGTTAAAACCAAATTGAGACAGTCAAAACCGGTTTGAACCGGTCTGGTCTGGTTTGAGCCGTTCTAAACCATCTCAGGCCGGTCAAAACCGGTTTGAGCCGGTCTGGTTTGGTTTCAGCCGGTCAAAATCACTTTGTGGCCCGCTTTCAGCAGGTCTGGGCCGGTTTGGTCCTGTTTGTTCCGGTTTCAGCTTGTCTGTGCCGGTCGAGTCTGGTTTGATCCAGTCAAAACCGCTTTGAGCAGGTCAAAACCGGTTTGAGCCTGTCTGGCCTGCTTGAACCGTCAAAACCGGTTTGTGGCCCAGTTTTAGTCAGTCTGGGGCGGTCGGGTACGGTTTGATCGGATTGTAGCCGGTCTGGGCCAGTCTGATTCTGTTTGATCCGGTCTCATCCGGTCAAACCTGGTTTTCGCGGTCAAAACCTGTTTCAGCCGGTCTGGTGTGGTTTGAGCTGGTGAAAACCGGTTTTAGCCGGTCAAAACAGGTTCGAGCCGTTCAAAAACCGGTTTGTGACGATCAAAACCGGATTGAACTGGTCTGGTCTGGTTTGAGCTGGTCTAATCACGTCAAAAACGGTTTAAGCCGGTCAAAACCGGTTTTACCCGGACTGGAGTGGTTTGAGCCGGTCAAAACCGGCTCAGGTCGGTCAAAATCGGTTTGAGCCTCTCTGATCTGGTTTAAGCCGGTCAAAACCACTTTGTGGCCCGCTTTCAGCCAGTCTGGTCCGGTCTGTCCTGTTTGATCCGCTTTCAGCTCATCTGGGCCGGTAGAGTCTGGTTTGATCTGGTCAAAACTGGTTTCATCCGGTCAAAACCGGATTGAGGCAGTCAAAACCGGTTTGAACCGTTCTGGTCTGGTTGGAGCCAGTCAAAACCGGCCCAGGACGGTCAAAACCGGTTTGAGCCGGTCTGGTCTGGTTTGCACTAGTCAAAACCGGTTTGTGGCCCAGGTTTAGGCGGTCTGGGCCGGTCTGGTCCGGTTTGATCCGATTTTAGCCGGTCTGGGCCCGTCTGATTCGGTTGGATCCGGTCTCATCCGGTCAAAACCGGTTTTAGCCAGTCATAACTGGTTTCAGCGGTCTGGTGTGGTTTGAGCAGGTAAAAACCGGTTTGAGCCGGTCAAAACCGGTTTTTGGCCGGTGTGGTCTGGTTTGAGTCAGTCTGCTATGGTTTGAGCTGTCAAAACCGGTTCGAGCTGGTCAAAACCGGATTGAGCCGGTTTCGTATGGTTGAAGTCAGTCGAAATGAATTCGAGCATATCTGAGCCGGTCAGGTCCTGTTTGACCCGGTCTAATCAGGTCAAAACCGTTTTGGGCCGTTGAAAACCGGTTTTAGGCGGTCTGGAGTGGTTTGAGCTGGTCAAAACCGGTTTGAGCCGGTCAAAACCGGATTGAGCCAGTCAAAGCCGGTTTGAACCTGTCTGGTCTGGTTTGAGCCGGTCAAAACCGGTTTGAGCGCGTCAGGACGTGTTTTATCCGGTCTGTGTCGCTCTCGTCTGGTTTGATCCGGTTTCAGCCGGTCTGGGCCTGTCTGGGACAGTTTGATCCGGTGTGAGCCAGTCTGGTCCGGCTGGATCCGTTGTCATCCGGTCAAAACCGGTTTGAAACCCTCTGGTCCGGATTGAACCGGTCTGGTCTGGTTTGAGCCGGTCTAAACCGGCTCAGGCTGGTCAAAACCGGTTTGAGCCGGTCTGGTCTGGTTTGAGCCAGTCAAAACCGTTTTGTGTCGCGGTTTCAGCCGGTCTGGGCCTGTCTGCTCCGGTTTGATATGGTTTCAGCTGGTCTGGGCCGGTCGAGTCCGGTTAGATCCGGTCAAAACCGCTTCGAGCGGATCAAAACCGCTTTGAGCCAGTCTGGTCTGGCATGAACCGGTCAAAACCGTTTGTGGCCCAGTTTTAGGCATTCTGGGCCGGTCTGGTCCGGTTTGATCCGATTTTAACCGGTCTGGGCCTGTCTGATTCGGTTTGATCCGGCCTCATCCGGTCAAAACCGGTTTTAGCCGGTCAAAACCGGTTTCAGCCTGTCTGGTGTGGTTTGAGCAGTCCAAAACCGGTTTGACCCGGTCAAAACAGGTTTGAGCCGGTCTGGTCTGGTTTGAGCCGGTCTGGTCTGGTTTGAGCCGGTCAAAACCGGTTTGAGCCGGTTTGGTCTGGTTGAAGCCAGTCAAAACCGATTCGGGCCTGTCTGAGCCGCTCTGGTCGGTTTGATCCGGTCTGATCAGATCAAAACCGGTTTGAGGCAGTGAAAACCGGTTTTAGCCTGTCTGGAGTGGTTTGAGCCGGTCAAAACCGGATGGAGCCAGTCAAAACCGGTTTGAACCGGTCTGGTCTTGTTTGAGCTGGTCAAAACCGGCTCAGGTCGATCAAAATCGGTTTGAGCCGGTCTGGCCTGGTTTGAACCGGTCAAAACGAGTTTGTGGTCCAGTTTTAAGCAGTCTGGGCCGGTCGGGTATGGTTTGATCCGATTTTAGCCGGTCTGGGCCGGTCTGATTCTGTTTGATCCGGTCTCATCCGGTCAAACACGGTTTTAGCCGGTCAAAACCGGTTTCAGCCGGTCTGGTGTGGTTTGAGCCGGTCAAAACCGGTTCGAGGCATTCAAAACCGGTTTGTGATGATCAAAACCGGATTGAACCGGTCTGGTCTGGTTTGAGCTCGTCTAATCAGGTCAAAACCGTTTAAGCCGGTAAAAACGGGTATTACCCGGTCTGGAGTGGTTTGAGCTGGTCAAAACCGGTTTCAGGCAGTCAAAACCAAATTGAGGCAGTCAAAACCGGTTTGAAACCGCTCTGGTCTGGTTTGAGCCGGTCAAAACCGGCTCAGGTCGGTCAAAAACGGGTTGAGCCGATCTGGTCTGGTTTCAGCCAGTCAAAATCGCTTTGTGGCCCGCTTTCAGCCAGTGTGGGCCGGCCTGGTCCTGTTTGATCTGCTTTCAGCTGATCTGGGCCGGTAGAGTCTGTTTGCTCCATCAAAACTGCTTTGAGGCGGTCAAAACCGTTTTGAGCCTGTTTGGTCTGGTTTGAACCGGTCAAAACCAGTTTGTGGCCCAGTTTTAGGCATTCTGGGCCGGTCTTGTCCTGTTTGATACGATTTTAGCCGGTCTGGGCCCGTCTGATTAGGTTTGATCTGGACTCATCCGGTCAAAACCGGTTTTAGCCGGTCAAAACCGGTTTCAGCCTGTCTGGCGTGGTTTGAGCAGTTCAAAACCGGTTTGACCCGGTCAAACAGGTTTGAGCCGGTCTGGTCTGGTTTGAGCTGGTCTGGTCTGGTTTGAGCCGGTCAAAACCAGTTTGAGCCTGTTTGGTCTGGTTGAAGCCAGTCAAAACCGATTCGAGCCTGTCTGAGCCGGTCTGGTCCGGTTTGATCCTGTCTAATCAGGTCAAAACCGGTTTGAGCCAGTGAAAACCGGTTTTAGCCAGTCTGGAGTGGTTTGAGCCAGTCAAAACCAGATTGAGCCAGTCAAAACCTGTATGAACCGGTCTGGTCTGGTTTGTGCTGTTCAAAACCGGCTCAGGTCAGTCAAAACCGGTTTGAGCCGGACTGGTCTGGTTTGAGCCAGTCAAAACCGGTTTGTGTCCCGGTTTCAGACGGTCTCCGGCCGGTCTGCTCCGTTTGATCTCCTTTCATCTGCTCTGGGTCGGTCGAGTCCGGTTTGATCCGGTCAAAACCACTTTGAGCCGGTCAAACCGGTTTGAAACGTTATGATCTGGTTTGAGCCGGTCTGCTCTGGTTTGAGCTGGTCAAAACTGGTTCGAGCCAGTCAAAACCACTTTGAGCCAGTCTGGTCTGGCATGAACCGGTCAAAACCGTTTGTGGCCCAGTTTTAGGCATTCTGGGCCGGTCTGGTCCGGTTTGATCCGATTTTAGCCGGTCTGGGCCCGTCTGATTCGGTTTGATCTGGCCTCATCCAGTCAAAACCGGTTTTAGCCGGTCAAAACCGGTTTCAGCCTGTCTGGTGTGGTTTGAGCAGTCCAAAACCGGTTTGACCCGGTGAAAACAGGTTTGAGCCGGTCTGGTCTGGTTTGAGCCGGTCTGGTCTGGTTTGAGCCGTCAAAACCGGTTTGAGACGGTTTGGTCTGGTTGAAGCCAGTCAAAACCGATTCGAGCCTGTCTGAGGCGGTCTGTCTGCTTTGATCCGGTCTTCTCAGGTCGAAACCGGTTTGAGCCAGTGAAAACAGGTTTTTAGCCGCTCTGAAGTGTTTTGATACTGTCAAAACCGGATTGAGCCATTCAAAACCGGTTTGAACCGTCTGGTCTTGTTTGAGCCGGTCAAAACCAATTTGAGGCGGTCTGGCCGGTTTTAGCCGGTCTGGGCCGGTCTGGTGCTGTTTTATCCGGTTTCAGCCGCCTGGGCCTGTGTGGTCCGGTTTGATCCGGTGTGAGCCGGTCTGGTCCGGTTTGATCCGGTGACATCTGGTAAAAACCGGTTTGAGCCGCTCTGGTCCGTTTGAAACGCTGTGGTCTGGTTTGAACCGTTGTAAAACGGCTCAGGCTGGTCACAACCGGTTTGAGACGGTCTGGTCTGATTTCAGCGCGTCAAAACCGCTTTGTGGCCCGCTTTCAGCTGTCCTGTTTGATCTGCTTTCAGCTCATCTGGGCCGGTAGAGTCTGGTTTGATCCGTCAAAACCGCTTTGACCCAGTCAAAACCGGTTTGAGCCGGTCTGGTCTGGTTTGAACCGGTCAAAACCGTTTGACCCGGTCAAACCAGGTTTGAGACAGTCTGGTATGGTTTGAGCCAGTCTGGTCTGGTTTGAGCCGGTCAAAACCAGTTTGAGCTGGTTTGGTCTGGTTGTAGCCAGTCAAAACGGATTCGAGCCTGTCTGAGCCGGTCTGGTCCGGTTTGATCCGGTCTAATCAGATCAAAACCGGTTTGAGCCAGTGAAATCCGGTTTTAGCCAGTCTGGAGTGGTTTGAGCCAGTGAAAACCGGCTCAGGTCGGTCAATATCGGTTTTAGCCAGTCTGGCCTGGCTTGAACCGGTCAAAACCGGTTTGTGGCCCAGCTTTAGGCAGTCTGGGGCCGTCGGGTACGGTTTGATCTGATTGTAGCTGGTCTGGGCCAGTCTGATTCTGTTTGATCCGGTCTCATCCGGTCAAAGCCGGTTGTAGCCGGTCAAAACCGGTTTCATCCGGTCTGGTGTGTTTCGAGCCGGTCAAAACCGGTTCGAGCCGTTCAAAACCGGTTTGTGACGAACAAAACCGATTGAACCGGTCTGGTCTGGTTTGAGCCGGTCTGGTCTGGTTTGAGCTGGTCAAAACCGGTTCAAGCAGGTGAAAACCGGTTTGAACCGGTCTGGTCTGGTTTGAGCCGGTCAAAACCGGCTCAGGTCCGTCAAAACCGGTTTGACCCGGTCTAATCAGGTCAAAACCTGTTTGGGCCATTGAAAACCGGTTTTAGCCGGTCTGGAGTGGTTTGAGCTGGTCAAAACCGGTTTGAGCGGTCAAAACCGGATTGAGCCAGTCAAAACCGGTTTGAACCTGTCTGGTCTGGTTTGAGACGGTCAAAACCGGTTTAAGCCGGTCTGGCACGGTTTTAGCCGGTCTGTGCCGCTCTCGTCTGGTTTGATCCAGTTTCAGCCGGTCTGGTCCTGTCTGAGCCAGTTTGATCCGAGTGAGCCAGTCTGGTCCGGTTTGATCCGTTGTCATCCGGTCAAAACCGATTTGAGCCGCTCTGGTCCGGATTGAGCCTGTCTCGTCTGGTTTGAGCCGGTCTAAACCGGCTCAGGCCGGTCAAAACCGGTTTGAGCCGTTCTGGTCTGGTTTGAGCCGGTCAAAAACCGGTTTGTGGCCCGGTTTCAGCCGGTGTGGATGGTCTGCTCCGGTTTGATCCTGTTTAAGCTGTTCTGGGCCGGTCGAGTCCGGTTTGAACCGCTCAAAGCTGCCTTGAGCCGGTCAAAACCGGTTTGAGCCAGTCTGGTCTGGTTTGAACCGGTCAAAACCGATTTGTGGTCCAGTTTTAGGCGGTCTGGGCCGGTCTGGTCCGGTTTGATCCGGTCTCACCCGGTGAAAACCGATTTCATCCCGTCTGGTGTGTTTTCAGCAGTTCAAAACCGGTTTGACCTGGTCAAAACAGGTTTGAGCCGGTCTGGTCTGGTTTGAGCCAGTCAAAACTGGTTCGAGCCGGTCAAAACCGGTTTGAGCCGGTCTGGTCTGGTTTGAGCCGGTCAAAACCGGTTTGTGGTCCAGTTTTAGGCGGTCTGGGCCGGTCTCATCCGGTCAAAACCGATTTCATCCCGTCTGGTGTGTTTTGAGCAGTTCAAAACCGGTTTGACCCCGGTCAAAACAGGTTTGAGCCGGTCTGGTCTGGTTTGAGCCGGTGAAAACCGGTTCGAGCTGGTCAAAACCGGTTTGAGCCGGTTTGGTCTGGTTGAAGCCAGTCAAAACCGATTCGAGCCTGTCTGAGCCGGTCTGGTCCGCTTTGATCCGGTCTAATCAGGTCAAAACCGGTTTGAGCCAGTGAAAACCGGTTTTAGCCGGTCTGGAGTGGTTTGAGCCGGTCAAAACCGGATTGAGCCAATCAAAACCGGTTGCAACCGGTCTGGTCTGGTTTTAGCGCGTCAAAACCGATTTCAGCCGGTCTGGCCCGGTTTTAGCCAGTCTTGGCCGGTCTGGTCCAGTGTGATCCGGTTTCAGCCGGTCCGGGACTGTCTGGTCCGGTTTGATCCGGTGTGAGCCGGTCTGGTCCGGTGTGATCCGTTGTCATCTGGAAAAACCGGTTTGAGCCGCTCTGGTCCTGTTTGATCCGCTCTGCTGTGGTTTGAGCCGTTTTAAACCGGCTCAGGCCGGTGAAAACCGGTTTCAGCCGGTCTGGTCTGGTTTCAGCCGATCAAAACCGCTTTGTGGCTCGCTTTCAGCTGGTCTGGGCCGGTCTGGTCCTGTTTGATCCGTTTTCAGCTTGTCTGTGCTGGTCGAGTCCGGTTTGATCCGGTCAAAACCGCTTTGAGCCGGTCAAATCCGGTTTGAGCCGGTCTCATCTGGTTTGAGCCGATCTGCTCTGGTTTGAGCTTGTCAAAACCGGTTCGAGCCGGTAAAAACCGGTTTGAGCCGGTCTGTTCTGGTTTGACCCGGTCAAAACCAGTTTGTTTCCCAGTTTTAGGCAGTCTGGGCCGGTCGGGTACGGTTTGATCCGATTTTAGCCTGTCTGGGCCGGTCTGATTCGGTTTGATCTGGTCTCATCTGGTCAAACCCGGTTTTAGCCTGTCAAAACCGTTTCAGCCGGTCTGGTATGGTTTGAGCAGGTCAAAACCGGTTTGAGTCGGTCAAAACCGGTTTGAGCCGGTCTGGTCTGGTTTGAGCAGTCTGGTCTGGTTTGAACTGGTCAAAACCGGTTTCAAGCAGGTGAAAACCGGTTTGAACCGGTCTGGTCTGGTTTGAGCCAGTGAAAACCGGCTCAGGTCAGTCAAAATCGGTTTGAGCCGATCTGGTCTGGTTTCAGCCGGTCAAAACCGCTTTATGGCCCGCTTTCAGCCGGTCTGGGCCGGCCCTGTTCCTGTTTGATCCGCTTTCAGCTGATCTGGGCCGGTAGAGTCTGGATTCCTCCGGTCAAAACCGCTTTGAGCCAGTCAAAACCGGTTTTAGCCGTCTGTTATGGTTTGAAACGGTCAAAACCAGTTTGTGTCCCAGTTTTAGGCAGTCTGGGCTGGTCGGGTACAGTTTGATCCGATTTTAGCCTGTCTGGGCCGGTCTGATTCGGTTTGACCCGGTCTCATCTGGTCAAACCCGGTTTTAGCCTGTCAAAACCGGTTTCAGCCGGTCTGGTGTGGTTTGAGCAGGTCAAAACCGGTTTGAGTCTGTCAAAACCGGTTTGAGCCGGTCAAAACCGGTTTGAACCTGTCTGGTCTGGTTTGAGCGG
>NW_027326761.1:0-31883 GCF_047675955.1 Chlorocebus sabaeus | reverse complement strand
CTGTTAATTCATCTCACAGAGTTACATCTTTAACTTCAAGAAGCCTTTCGCTAAGGCTGTTCTTGTGGAATTGGCAAAGGGATATTTGGAAGCCCATAGAGGGCTATGGTGAAAAAGGAAATATCTTCCGTTCAAAACTGTAAAGAAGCTTTCTGAGAAACTGTTCTATGTTCTCTTAATTCATCTCACAGAGCTACATCTTTCCCTTAAAGAAGCCTTGCGCTAAGGCGGTTCTTGTGGAATTGGCAAATGGATATTTGGAAGCCCATAGAGGGCTATGGTGAAAAAGGAAATATCTTCCGTTCAAAATTGGAAAGAAGCTTTCTGAGAAACTGCTCTGTGTTCTGTTAATTCATCTCACAGAGTTACATCTTTCCCTTCAAGAAGCCTTTCGCTAAGGCTGTTCTTGTGGACATGGAAAAGGGATATTTGGAAGCCCTTAGAGGGCTATGGTGAAAAAGGAAATATCTTCCGTTCAAAACTGGAAAGAAGCTTTCGGAGAAACTGCTCTGTGTTCTGTTAATTCATCTCACAGAGTTACATCTTTAACTTCAAGAAGCCTTTCGCTAAGGCTGTTCTTGTGGAATTGGAAAAGGGATATTTGGAAGCCCTTAGAGGGCTATGGTGAAAAAGGAAATATCTTCCGTTCAAAACTGGAAAGAAGCTTTCTGAGAACCTGCTCTGTGTTCTGTTAATTCATCTCACAGAGTTACATCTTTCCCTTGAAGAAGCCTTTCGCTAAGGCTGTTCTTGTGGAATTGGCAAAGGGATATTTGGAAGCCCATAGAGGGCTATGGTGAAAAAGGAAATATCTTCCGTTCAAAACTGGAAAGAAGCGTTCTGAGAAACTGCTCTGTGTTCTGTTAATTCATCTCACAGAGTTACATCTTTCCCTTCAAGAAGCCTTTCGCTAAGGCTGTTCTTGTGGAATTGGCAAAGGGATATTTGGAAACCCATAAGGGCTATGGTGAAAAAGGAAATATCTTCCGTTCAAAACTGGAAAGAAGCTTTCTGAGAAACTGCTCTGTGTTCTGTTAATTCATCTCACAGAGTTACATCTTTCCCTTCAAGAAGCCTTTCGCTAAGGCTGTTCTTGTGGAATTGGCAAAGGGATATTTGGAAACCCATAAGGGCTATGGTGAAAAAGGAAATATCTTCCTTTCAAAACTGGAAAGAAGCTTTCTGAGAAACTGTTCTATGTTCTGTTAGTTCATGTCACAGAGTTACATCTTTGCCTTCAAGAAGCCTTTCGCTAAGGCTGTTCTTGTGGAATTGGCAAAGGGATATTTGGAAGCCCATAGAGGGCTATGGTGAAAAAGGAAATATCTTCCGTTCAAAACTGGAAAGAAGCTTTCTGAGAAACTGCTCTGTGTTCTGTTAATTCATCTCACAGAGTTACATCTTTCCCTTCAAGAAGCCTTTCGCTAAGCCTGTTCTTGTGGAATTGGCAAAGGGATATTTGGAAGCCCATAGAGGGCTATGTTGAAAAAGGAAATATCATCCGTTCAAAACTGGAAGGTAACTTTCTGAGAAACTACTCTGTGTTCTTTTAATTCATCTCACAGAATTACATCTTTCCCTTCAAGAAGCCTTTTGCTAAGGCTCTTCTTGTGGAATTGGCAAAGGGATATTTGGAAGCCCATGGAGGGCTATGGTGAAAAAGGAAATATCTTCCGTTCAAAACTGGAAAGAAGCTCTCTGAGAAACTGCTCTGTGTTCTGTTAATTCATCTAGCAGAGTTACATCTCTTCCTTCAAGAAGCCTTGCGCTAAGGCGGTTCTTGTGGAATTGGAAAAGGGATATTTGGAAGCCCATAGAGGGCTATGGTGAAAAAGGAATTATCTTCCGTTCAAAACTGGAAAGAAGCTTTCGGAGAAACTGCTCTGTGTTCTGTTAATTCATCTCACAGAGTTACATCTTTCCCTTCAGGAAGCCTTTCGCTAAGGCTGTTCTTGTGGAATTTGCAAAGGGATATTTGGAAGCCCATAGAGGGCTATGGTGAAAAAGGAAATATCTTCCGTTCAAAACTGGAAAGAAGCGTTCTGAGAAACTGCTCTGTGTTCTGTTAATTCATCTAACAGAGTTACATCTTTCCCTTCAAGAAGCCTTTCGCTAAGGCTGTTCTTGTGGAATTGGCAAAGGGATATTTGGAAACCCATAAGGGCTATGGTGAAAAAGGAAATATCTTCCTTTCAAAACTGGAAAGAAGCTTTCTGAGAAACTGTTCTATGTTCTGTTAATTCATCTCACAGAGTTACATCTTTCCCTTCAAGAAGCCTTTCGCTAAGCCTGTTCTTGTGGAATTGGCAAAGGGATATTTGGAAGCCCATAGAGGGCTATGGTGAAAAAGGAAATATCATCCGTTCAAAACTGGAAAGTAGCTTTCTGAGAAACTGCTCTGTGTTCTTTTAATTCATCTCACAGAATTACATCTTTCCCTTCAAGAAGCCTTTCGCTAAGGCTCTTCTTGTGGAATTGGCAAAGGGATATTTGGAAGCCCATGGAGGGCTATGGTGAAAAAGGAAATATCTTCCCTTCAAAACTGGAAAGAAGCTTTCTGAGAAACTGCTCTGTGTTCTGTTAATTCATCTAGCAGAGTTACATCTCTTCCTTCAAGAAGCGTTTCGCTAAGGCTGTTCTTGTGGAATTGGCAAAGGGATATTTTGAAGCCCATAGAGGGCTATGGTGAAAAAGGAAATATCTTCCGTTCAAAACTGGAAAGAAGCTTTCTGAGAAACTGCTCTGTGTTCTGTTAATTCATCTCACAGAGTTACATCTTTCCCTTCAAGAAGCCTTTCGCTAAGGCTGTTCTTGTGGAATTGGCAAAGGGATATTTGGAAGCCCATAGAGGGCTATGGTGAAAAAGGAAATATCTTCCGTTCAAAACTGGAAAGAAGCTTTCTGAGAAACTGCTCTGTGTTCTGTTAATTCATCTCACAGAGTTACATCTTTCCCTTCAAGAAGCCTTTCGCTAAGGCTGTTCTTGTGGAATTGGCAAAGGGATATTTGGAAGCCCATAGAGGGCTATGGTGAAAAAGGAAATATCTTCCGTTCAAAACTGGAAAGAAGATTTCTGAGAAACTGCTCTGTGTTCTGTTAATTCATCTCACAGAGTTACATCTTTCCCTTCAAGAAGCCTTTCGCTAAGGCTGTTCTTGTGGAATTGGAAAAGTGATATTTGGAAGCCCTTAGAGGGCTATGGTGAAAAAGGAAATATCTTCCGTTCAAAACTGGAAAGAAGCTTTCGGAGAACGGCTCTGTGTTCTGTTAATTCATCTCACAGAGTTACATCTTTCCCTTCAGGAAGCCTTTCGCTAAGGCTGTTCTTGTGGAATTGGCAAAGGGATATTTGGAAGCCCATAGAGGGCTATGGTGAAAAAGGAAATATCTTCCGTTCAAAACTGGAAAGAAGCTTTCTGAGAAACTGCTCTGTGTTCTGTTAATTCATCTAGCAGAGTTACATCTCTTCCTTCAAGAAGCGTTTCGCTAAGGCTGTTCTTGTGGAATTGGCAAAGGGATATTTGGAAGCCCATAGAGGGCTATGGTGAAAAAGGAAATATCTTCCGTTCAAAACTGGAAAGAAGCGTTCTGAGAAACTGCTCTGTGTTCTGTTAATTCATCTCACAGAGTTACATCTTTCCCTTCAAGAAGCCTTTCGCTAAGGCTGTTCTTGTGGAATTGGCAAAGGGATATTTGGAAACCCATAAGGGCTATGGTGAAAAAGGAAATATCTTCCTTTCAAAACTGGAAAGAAGCTTTCTGAGAAACTGTTCTATGTTCTGTTAATTCATGTCACAGAGTTACATCTTTGCCGTCAAAAAGCCTTTCGCTAAGGCTGTTCTTGTGGAATTGGCAAAGGGATATTTGGAAGCCCATAGAGGGCTATGGTGAAAAAGGAAATATCATCCGTTCAAAACTGGAAGGTAACTTTCTGAGAAACTGCTCTGTGTTCTTTTAATTCATCTCACAGAATTACATCTTTCCCTTCAAGAAGCCTTTTGCTAAGGCTCTTCTTGTGGAATTGGCAAAGGGATATTTGGAAGCCCATGGAGGGCTATGGTGAAAAAGGAAATATCTTCCGTTCAAAACTGGAAAGAAGCTTTCTGAGAAACTGCTCTGTGTTCTGTTAATTCATCTAGCAGAGTTACATCTCTTCCTTCAAGAAGCCTTGCGCTAAGGCGGTTCTTGTGGAATTGGAAAAGGGATATTTGGAAGCCCATAGAGGGCTATGGTGAAAAAGGAATTATCTTCCGTTCAAAACTGGAAAGAAGCTTTCGGAGAAACTGCTCTGTGTTCTGTTAATTCATCTCACAGAGTTACATCTTTCCCTTCAGGAAGCCTTTCGCTAAGGCTGTTCTTGTGGAATTTGCAAAGGGATATTTGGAAGCCCATAGAGGGCTATGGTGAAAAAGGAAATATCTTCCGTTCAAAACTGGAAAGAAGCGTTCTGAGAAACTGCTCTGTGTTCTGTTAATTCATCTAACAGAGTTACATCTTTCCCTTCAAGAAGCCTTTCGCTAAGCCTGTTCTTGTGGAATTGGCAAAGGGATATTTGGAAGCCCATAGAGGGCTATGGTGAAAAAGGAAATATCATCCGTTCAAAACTGGAAAGTAGCTTTCTGAGAAACTGCTCTGTGTTCTTTTAATTCATCTCACAGAATTACATCTTTCCCTTCAAGAAGCCTTTCGCTAAGGCTCTTCTTGTGGAATTGGCAAAGGGATATTTGGAAGCCCATGGAGGGCTATGGTGAAAAAGGAAATATCTTCCCTTCAAAACTGGAAAGAAGCTTTCTGAGAAACTGCTCTGTGTTCTGTTAATTCATCTAGCAGAGTTACATCTCTTCCTTCAAGAAGCGTTTCGCTAAGGCTGTTCTTGTGGAATTGGCAAAGGGATATTTTGAAGCCCATAGAGGGCTATGGTGAAAAAGGAAATATCTTCCGTTCAAAACTGGAAAGAAGCTTTCTGAGAAACTGCTCTGTGTTCTGTTAATTCATCTCACAGAGTTACATCTTTCCCTTCAAGAAGCCTTTCGCTAAGGCTGTTCTTGTGGAATTGGCAAAGGGATATTTGGAAGCCCATAGAGGGCTATGGTGAAAAAGGAAATATCTTCCGTTCAAAACTGGAAAGAAGATTTCTGAGAAACTGCTCTGTGTTCTGTTAATTCATCTCACAGAGTTACATCTTTCCCTTCAAGAAGCCTTTCGCTAAGGCTGTTCTTGTGGAATTGGAAAAGTGATATTTGGAAGCCCTTAGAGGGCTATGGTGAAAAAGGAAATATCTTCCGTTCAAAACTGGAAAGAAGCTTTCGGAGAACGGCTCTGTGTTCTGTTAATTCATCTCACAGAGTTACATCTTTCCCTTCAGGAAGCCTTTCGCTAAGGCTGTTCTTGTGGAATTGGCAAAGGGATATTTGGAAGCCCATAGAGGGCTATGGTGAAAAAGGAAATATCTTCCGTTCAAAACTGGAAAGAAGCTTTCTGAGAAACTGCTCTGTGTTCTGTTAATTCATCTAGCAGAGTTACATCTCTTCCTTCAAGAAGCGTTTCGCTAAGGCTGTTCTTGTGGAATTGGCAAAGGGATATTTGGAAGCCCATAGAGGGCTATGGTGAAAAAGGAAATATCTTCCGTTCAAAACTGGAAAGAAGCGTTCTGAGAAACTGCTCTGTGTTCTGTTAATTCATCTCACAGAGTTACATCTTTCCCTTCAAGAAGCCTTTCGCTAAGGCTGTTCTTGTGGAATTGGCAAAGGGATATTTGGAAACCCATAAGGGCTATGGTGAAAAAGGAAATATCTTCCTTTCAAAACTGGAAAGAAGCTTTCTGAGAAACTGTTCTATGTTCTGTTAATTCATGTCACAGAGTTACATCTTTGCCGTCAAGAAGCCTTTCGCTAAGGCTGTTCTTGTGGAATTGGCAAAGGGATATTTGGAAGCCCATAGAGGGCTATGGTGAAAAAGGAAATATCTTCCGTTCAAAACTGGAAAGAAGCTTTCTGAGAAACTGCTCTGTGTTCTGTTAATTCATCTCACAGAGTTACATCTTTCCCTTCAAGAAGCCTTTCGCTAAGGCTGTTCTTGTGGAATTGGAAAAGGGATATTTGGAAGCCCTTAGAGGGCTATGGTGAAAAAGGAAATATCTTCCGTTCAAAACTGGAAAGAAGCTTTCGGAGAAACTGCTCTGTGTTCTGTTAATTCATCTCACAGAGTTACATCTTTCCCTTCAGGAAGCCTTTCGCTAAGGCTGTTCTTGTGGAATTGGCAAAGGGATATTTGGAAGCCCATAGAGGGCTATGGTGAAAAAGGAAATATCTTCCGTTCAAAACTGGAAAGAAGCTTTCTGAGAAACTGCTCTGTGTTCTGTTAATTCATCTCACAGAGTTACATCTTTCCCTTGAAGAAGCCTTTCGCTAAGGCTGTTCTTGTGGAATTGGCAAAGGGATATTTGGAAGCCCATAGAGGGCTATGGTGAAAAAGGAAATATCTTCCGTTCAAAACTGGAAAGAAGCTTTCTGAGAAACTGCTCTGTGTTCTGTTAATTCATCTCACAGAGTTACATCTTTCCCTTCAAGAAGCCTTTCGCTAAGGCTGTTCTTGTGGAATTGGCAAAGGGATATTTGGAAACCCATAAGGGCTATGGTGAAAAAGGAAATATCTTCCTTTCAAAACTGGAAAGAAGCTTTCTGAGAAACTGTTCTATGTTCTGTTAGTTCATGTCACAGAGTTACATCTTTGCCTTCAAGAAGCCTTTCGATAAGGCTGTTCTTGTGGAATTGGCAAAGGGATATTTGGAAGCCCATAGAGGGCTATGGTGAAAAAGGAAATATCTTCCGTTCAAAACTGGAAAGAAGCTTTCTGAGAAACTGCTCTGTGTTCTGTTAATTCATCTCACAGAGTTACATCTTTCCCTTCAAGAAGCCTTTCGCTAAGCCTGTTCTTGTGGAATTGGCAAAGGGATATTTGGAAGCCCATAGAGGGCTATGTTGAAAAAGGAAATATCATCCGTTCAAAACTGGAAGGTAACTTTCTGAGAAACTGCTCTGTGTTCTTTTAATTCATCTCACAGAATTACATCTTTCCCTTCAAGAAGCCTTTTGCTAAGGCTCTTCTTGTGGAATTGGCAAAGGGATATTTGGAAGCCCATGGAGGGCTATGGTGAAAAAGGAAATATCTTCCGTTCAAAACTGGAAAGAAGCTTTCTGAGAAACTGCTCTGTGTTCTGTTAATTCATCTAGCAGAGTTACATCTCTTCCTTCAAGAAGCCTTGCGCTAAGGCGGTTCTTGTGGAATTGGAAAAGGGATATTTGGAAGCCCATAGAGGGCTATGGTGAAAAAGGAATTATCTTCCGTTCAAAACTGGAAAGAAGCTTTCGGAGAAACTGCTCTGTGTTCTGTTAATTCATCTCACAGAGTTACATCTTTCCCTTCAGGAAGCCTTTCGCTAAGGCTGTTCTTGTGGAATTTGCAAAGGGATATTTGGAAGCCCATAGAGGGCTATGGTGAAAAAGGAAATATCTTCCGTTCAAAACTGGAAAGAAGCGTTCTGAGAAACTGCTCTGTGTTCTGTTAATTCATCTAACAGAGTTACATCTTTCCCTTCAAGAAGCCTTTCGCTAAGGCTGTTCTTGTGGAATTGGCAAAGGGATATTTGGAAACCCATAAGGGCTATGGTGAAAAAGGAAATATCTTCCTTTCAAAACTGGAAAGAAGCTTTCTGAGAAACTGTTCTATGTTCTGTTAATTCATCTCACAGAGTTACATCTTTCCCTTCAAGAAGCCTTTCGCTAAGCCTGTTCTTGTGGAATTGGCAAAGGGATATTTGGAAGCCCATAGAGGGCTATGGTGAAAAAGGAAATATCATCCGTTCAAAACTGGAAAGTAGCTTTCTGAGAAACTGCTCTGTGTTCTTTTAATTCATCTCACAGAATTACATCTTTCCCTTCAAGAAGCCTTTCGCTAAGGCTCTTCTTGTGGAATTGGCAAAGGGATATTTGGAAGCACATGGAGGGCTATGGTGAAAAAGGAAATATCTTCCGTTCAAAACTGGAAAGAAGGTTTCTGAGAAACTGCTCTGTGTTCTGTTAATTCATCTAGCAGAGTTACATCTCTTCCTTCAAGAAGCGTTTCGCTAAGGCTGTTCTTGTGGAATTGGCAAAGGGATATTTTGAAGCCCATAGAGGGCTATGGTGAAAAAGGAAATATCTTCCGTTCAAAACTGG
This sequence comes from Chlorocebus sabaeus, assembly GCF_047675955.1. Classification (NCBI taxonomy): domain Eukaryota; kingdom Metazoa; phylum Chordata; class Mammalia; order Primates; family Cercopithecidae; genus Chlorocebus; species Chlorocebus sabaeus. Next base: position 23,667 of record NW_027326761.1, on the reverse strand, counting down.
AAAGAAGCTTTCTGAGAAACTGCTCTGTGTTCTGTTAATTCATCTCACAGAGTTACATCTTTCCCTTCAAGAAGCCTTTCGCTAAGGCTGTTCTTGTGGAATTGGCAAAGGGATATTTGGAAGCCCATAGAGGGCTATGGTGAAAAAGGAAATATCTTCCGTTCAAAACTGGAAAGAAGATTTCTGAGAAACTGCTCTGTGTTCTGTTAATTCATCTCACAGAGTTACATCTTTCCCTTCAAGAAGCCTTTCGCTAAGGCTGTTCTTGTGGAATTGGAAAAGTGATATTTGGAAGCCCTTAGAGGGCTATGGTGAAAAAGGAAATATCTTCCGTTCAAAACTGGAAAGAAGCTTTCGGAGAACGGCTCTGTGTTCTGTTAATTCATCTCACAGAGTTACATCTTTCCCTTCAGGAAGCCTTTCGCTAAGGCTGTTCTTGTGGAATTGGCAAAGGGATATTTGGAAGCCCATAGAGGGCTATGGTGAAAAAGGAAATATCTTCCGTTCAAAACTGGAAAGAAGCTTTCTGAGAAACTGCTCTGTGTTCTGTTAATTCATCTAGCAGAGTTACATCTCTTCCTTCAAGAAGCGTTTCGCTAAGGCTGTTCTTGTGGAATTGGCAAAGGGATATTTGGAAGCCCATAGAGGGCTATGGTGAAAAAGGAAATATCTTCCGTTCAAAACTGGAAAGAAGCGTTCTGAGAAACTGCTCTGTGTTCTGTTAATTCATCTCACAGAGTTACATCTTTCCCTTCAAGAAGCCTTTCGCTAAGGCTGTTCTTGTGGAATTGGCAAAGGGATATTTGGAAACCCATAAGGGCTATGGTGAAAAAGGAAATATCTTCCTTTCAAAACTGGAAAGAAGCTTTCTGAGAAACTGTTCTATGTTCTGTTAATTCATGTCACAGAGTTACATCTTTGCCGTCAAGAAGCCTTTCGCTAAGGCTGTTCTTGTGGAATTGGCAAAGGGATATTTGGAAGCCCATAGAGGGCTATGGTGAAAAAGGAAATATCTTCCGTTCAAAACTGGAAAGAAGCTTTCTGAGAAACTGCTCTGTGTTCTGTTAATTCATCTCACAGAGTTACATCTTTCCCTTCAAGAAGCCTTTCGCTAAGGCTGTTCTTGTGGAATTGGAAAAGGGATATTTGGAAGCCCTTAGAGGGCTATGGTGAAAAAGGAAATATCTTCCGTTCAAAACTGGAAAGAAGCTTTCGGAGAAACTGCTCTGTGTTCTGTTAATTCATCTCACAGAGTTACATCTTTCCCTTCAGGAAGCCTTTCGCTAAGGCTGTTCTTGTGGAATTGGCAAAGGGATATTTGGAAGCCCATAGAGGGCTATGGTGAAAAAGGAAATATCTTCCGTTCAAAACTGGAAAGAAGCTTTCTGAGAAACTGCTCTGTGTTCTGTTAATTCATCTCACAGAGTTACATCTTTCCCTTGAAGAAGCCTTTCGCTAAGGCTGTTCTTGTGGAATTGGCAAAGGGATATTTGGAAGCCCATAGAGGGCTATGGTGAAAAAGGAAATATCTTCCGTTCAAAACTGGAAAGAAGCTTTCTGAGAAACTGCTCTGTGTTCTGTTAATTCATCTCACAGAGTTACATCTTTCCCTTCAAGAAGCCTTTCGCTAAGGCTGTTTTTGTTTAATTGGCAAAGGGATATTTGGAAACCCATAAGGGCTATGGTGAAAAAGGAAATATCTTCCTTTCAAAACTGGAAAGAAGCTTTCTGAGAAACTGTTCTATGTTCTGTTAGTTCATGTCACAGAGTTACATCTTTGCCTTCAAGAAGCCTTTCGCTAAGGCTGTTCTTGTGGAATTGGCAAAGGGATATTTGGAAGCCCATAGAGGGCTATGGTGAAAAAGGAAATATCTTCCGTTCAAAACTGGAAAGAAGCTTTCTGAGAAACTGCTCTGTGTTCTGTTAATTCATCTCACAGAGTTACATCTTTCCCTTCAAGAAGCCTTTCGCTAAGCCTGTTCTTGTGGAATTGGCAAAGGGATATTTGGAAGCCCATAGAGGGCTATGTTGAAAAAGGAAATATCATCCGTTCAAAACTGGAAGGTAACTTTCTGAGAAACTGCTCTGTGTTCTTTTAATTCATCTCACAGAATTACATCTTTCCCTTCAAGAAGCCTTTTGCTAAGGCTCTTCTTGTGGAATTGGCAAAGGGATATTTGGAAGCCCATGGAGGGCTATGGTGAAAAAGGAAATATCTTCCGTTCAAAACTGGAAAGAAGCTTTCTGAGAAACTGCTCTGTGTTCTGTTAATTCATCTAGCAGAGTTACATCTCTTCCTTCAAGAAGCCTTGCGCTAAGGCGGTTCTTGTGGAATTGGAAAAGGGATATTTGGAAGCCCATAGAGGGCTATGGTGAAAAAGGAATTATCTTCCGTTCAAAACTGGAAAGAAGCTTTCGGAGAAACTGCTCTGTGTTCTGTTAATTCATCTCACAGAGTTACATCTTTCCCTTCAGGAAGCCTTTCGCTAAGGCTGTTCTTGTGGAATTTGCAAAGGGATATTTGGAAGCCCATAGAGGGCTATGGTGAAAAAGGAAATATCTTCCGTTCAAAACTGGAAAGAAGCGTTCTGAGAAACTGCTCTGTGTTCTGTTAATTCATCTAACAGAGTTACATCTTTCCCTTCAAGAAGCCTTTCGCTAAGGCTGTTCTTGTGGAATTGGCAAAGGGATATTTGGAAACCCATAAGGGCTATGGTGAAAAAGGAAATATCTTCCTTTCAAAACTGGAAAGAAGCTTTCTGAGAAACTGTTCTATGTTCTGTTAATTCATCTCACAGAGTTACATCTTTCCCTTCAAGAAGCCTTTCGCTAAGCCTGTTCTTGTGGAATTGGCAAAGGGATATTTGGAAGCCCATAGAGGGCTATGGTGAAAAAGGAAATATCATCCGTTCAAAACTGGAAAGTAGCTTTCTGAGAAACTGCTCTGTGTTCTTTTAATTCATCTCACAGAATTACATCTTTCCCTTCAAGAAGCCTTTCGCTAAGGCTCTTCTTGTGGAATTGGCAAAGGGATATTTGGAAGCACATGGAGGGCTATGGTGAAAAAGGAAATATCTTCCGTTCAAAACTGGAAAGAAGGTTTCTGAGAAACTGCTCTGTGTTCTGTTAATTCATCTAGCAGAGTTACATCTCTTCCTTCAAGAAGCGTTTCGCTAAGGCTGTTCTTGTGGAATTGGCAAAGGGATATTTTGAAGCCCATAGAGGGCTATGGTGAAAAAGGAAATATCTTCCGTTCAAAACTGGAAAGAAGCTTTCTGAGAAACTGCTCTGTGTTCTGTTAATTCATCTCACAGAGTTACATCTTTCCCTTCAAGAAGCCTTTCGCTAAGGCTGTTCTTGTGGAATTGGCAAAGGGATATTTGGAAGCCCATAGAGGGCTATGGTGAAAAAGGAAATATCTTCCGTTCAAAACTGGAAAGAAGATTTCTGAGAAACTGCTCTGTGTTCTGTTAATTCATCTCACAGAGTTACATCTTTCCCTTCAAGAAGCCTTTCGCTAAGGCTGTTCTTGTGGAATTGGAAAAGTGATATTTGGAAGCCCTTAGAGGGCTATGGTGAAAAAGGAAATATCTTCCGTTCAAAACTGGAAAGAAGCTTTCGGAGAACGGCTCTGTGTTCTGTTAATTCATCTCACAGAGTTACATCTTTCCCTTCAGGAAGCCTTTCGCTAAGGCTGTTCTTGTGGAATTGGCAAAGGGATATTTGGAAGCCCATAGAGGGCTATGGTGAAAAAGGAAATATCTTCCGTTCAAAACTGGAAAGAAGCTTTCTGAGAAACTGCTCTGTGTTCTGTTAATTCATCTAGCAGAGTTACATCTCTTCCTTCAAGAAGCGTTTCGCTAAGGCTGTTCTTGTGGAATTGGCAAAGGGATATTTGGAAGCCCATAGAGGGCTATGGTGAAAAAGGAAATATCTTCCTTTCAAAACTGGAAAGAAGCTTTCTGAGAAACTGTTCTATGTTCTGTTAATTCATGTCACAGAGTTACATCTTTGCCGTCAAGAAGCCTTTCGCTAAGGCTGTTCTTGTGGAATTGGCAAAGGGATATTTGGAAGCCCATAGAGGGCTATGGTGAAAAAGGAAATATCTTCCGTTCAAAACTGGAAAGAAGCTTTCTGAGAAACTGCTCTGTGTTCTGTTAATTCATCTCACAGAGTTACATCTTTCCCTTCAAGAAGCCTTTCGCTAAGGCTGTTCTTGTGGAATTGGAAAAGGGATATTTGGAAGCCCTTAGAGGGCTATGGTGAAAAAGGAAATATCTTCCGTTCAAAACTGGAAAGAAGCTTTCGGAGAAACTGCTCTGTGTTCTGTTAATTCATCTCACAGAGTTACATCTTTCCCTTCAGGAAGCCTTTCGCTAAGGCTGTTCTTGTGGAATTGGCAAAGGGATATTTGGAAGCCCATAGAGGGCTATGGTGAAAAAGGAAATATCTTCCGTTCAAAACTGGAAAGAAGCTTTCTGAGAAACTGCTCTGTGTTCTGTTAATTCATCTCACAGAGTTACATCTTTCCCTTGAAGAAGCCTTTCGCTAAGGCTGTTCTTGTGGAATTGGCAAAGGGATATTTGGAAGCCCATAGAGGGCTATGGTGAAAAAGGAAATATCTTCCGTTCAAAACTGGAAAGAAGCTTTCTGAGAAACTGCTCTGTGTTCTGTTAATTCATCTCACAGAGTTACATCTTTCCCTTCAAGAAGCCTTTCGCTAAGGCTGTTTTTGTTTAATTGGCAAAGGGATATTTGGAAACCCATAAGGGCTATGTTGAAAAAGGAAATATCTTCCTTTCAAAACTGGAAAGAAGCTTTCTGAGAAACTGTTCTATGTTCTGTTAGTTCATGTCACAGAGTTACATCTTTGCCTTCAAGAAGCCTTTCGCTAAGGCTGTTCTTGTGGAATTGGCAAAGGGATATTTGGAAGCCCATAGAGGGCTATGGTGAAAAAGGAAATATCTTCCGTTCAAAACTGGAAAGAAGCTTTCTGAGAAACTGCTCTGTGTTCTGTTAATTCATCTCACAGAGTTACATCTTTCCCTTCAAGAAGCCTTTCGCTAAGCCTGTTCTTGTGGAATTGGCAAAGGGATATTTGGAAGCCCATAGAGGGCTATGTTGAAAAAGGAAATATCATCCGTTCAAAACTGGAAGGTAACTTTCTGAGAAACTGCTCTGTGTTCTTTTAATTCATCTCACAGAATTACATCTTTCCCTTCAAGAAGCCTTTTGCTAAGGCTCTTCTTGTGGAATTGGCAAAGGGATATTTGGAAGCCCATGGAGGGCTATGGTGAAAAAGGAAATATCTTCCGTTCAAAACTGGAAAGAAGCTTTCTGAGAAACTGCTCTGTGTTCTGTTAATTCATCTAGCAGAGTTACATCTCTTCCTTCAAGAAGCCTTGCGCTAAGGCGGTTCTTGTGGAATTGGAAAAGGGATATTTGGAAGCCCATAGAGGGCTATGGTGAAAAAGGAATTATCTTCCGTTCAAAACTGGAAAGAAGCTTTCGGAGAAACTGCTCTGTGTTCTGTTAATTCATCTCACAGAGTTACATCTTTCCCTTCAGGAAGCCTTTCGCTAAGGCTGTTCTTGTGGAATTTGCAAAGGGATATTTGGAAGCCCATAGAGGGCTATGGTGAAAAAGGAAATATCTTCCGTTCAAAACTGGAAAGAAGCGTTCTGAGAAACTGCTCTGTGTTCTGTTAATTCATCTAACAGAGTTACATCTTTCCCTTCAAGAAGCCTTTCGCTAAGGCTGTTCTTGTGGAATTGGCAAAGGGATATTTGGAAACCCATAAGGGCTATGGTGAAAAAGGAAATATCTTCCTTTCAAAACTGGAAAGAAGCTTTCTGAGAAACTGTTGTATGTTCTGTTAATTCATCTCACAGAGTTACATCTTTCCCTTCAAGAAGCCTTTCGCTAAGCCTGTTCTTGTGGAATTGGCAAAGGGATATTTGGAAGCCCATAGAGGGCTATGGTGAAAAAGGAAATATCATCCGTTCAAAACTGGAAAGTAGCTTTCTGAGAAACTGCTCTGTGTTCTTTTAATTCATCTCACAGAATTACATCTTTCCCTTCAAGAAGCCTTTCGCTAAGGCTCTTCTTGTGGAATTGGCAAAGGGATATTTGGAAGCCCATGGAGGGCTATGGTGAAAAAGGAAATATCTTCCCTTCAAAACTGGAAAGAAGCTTTCTGAGAAACTGCTCTGTGTTCTGTTAATTCATCTAGCAGAGTTACATCTCTTCCTTAAAGAAGCGTTTCGCTAAGGCTGTTCTTGTGGAATTGGCAAAGGGATATTTGGAAGCCCATATAGGGCTATGGTGAAAAAGGAAATATCTTCCCTTCAAAACTGGAAAGAAGCTTTCTGAGAAACTGCTCTGTGTTCTGTTAATTCATCTCACAGAGTTACATCTTTCCCTTCAAGAAGCCTTTCGCTAAGGCTGTTCTTGTGGAATTGGCAAAGGGATATTTGGAAGCCCATAGAGGGCTATGGTGAAAAAGGAAATATCTTCCGTTCAAAACTGGAAAGAAGATTTCTGAGAAACTGCTCTGTGTTCTGTTAATTCATCTCACAGAGTTACATCTTTCCCTTCAAGAAGCCTTTCGCTAAGGCTGTTCTTGTGGAATTGGAAAAGTGATATTTGGAAGCCCTTAGAGGGCTATGGTGAAAAAGGAAATATCTTCCGTTCAAAACTGGAAAGAAGCTTTCGGAGAACGGCTCTGTGTTCTGTTAATTCATCTCACAGAGTTACATCTTTCCCTTCAGGAAGCCTTTCGCTAAGGCTGTTCTTGTGGAATTGGCAAAGGGATATTTGGAAGCCCATAGAGGGCTATGGTGAAAAAGGAAATATCTTCCGTTCAAAACTGGAAAGAAGCTTTCTGAGAAACTGCTCTGTGTTCTGTTAATTCATCTAGCAGAGTTACATCTCTTCCTTCAAGAAGCGTTTCGCTAAGGCTGTTCTTGTGGAATTGGCAAAGGGATATTTGGAAGCCCATAGAGGGCTATGGTGAAAAAGGAAATATCTTCCGTTCAAAACTGGAAAGAAGCGTTCTGAGAAACTGCTCTGTGTTCTGTTAATTCATCTCACAGAGTTACATCTTTCCCTTCAAGAAGCCTTTCGCTAAGGCTGTTCTTGTGGAATTGGCAAAGGGATATTTGGAAACCCATAAGGGCTATGGTGAAAAAGGAAATATCTTCCTTTCAAAACTGGAAAGAAGCTTTCTGAGAAACTGTTCTATGTTCTGTTAATTCATGTCACAGAGTTACATCTTTGCCGTCAAGAAGCCTTTCGCTAAGGCTGTTCTTGTGGAATTGGCAAAGGGATATTTGGAAGCCCATAGAGGGCTATGGTGAAAAAGGAAATATCTTCCGTTCAAAACTGGAAAGAAGCTTTCTGAGAAACTGCTCTGTGTTCTGTTAATTCATCTCACAGAGTTACATCTTTCCCTTCAAGAAGCCTTTCGCTAAGGCTGTTCTTGTGGAATTGGAAAAGGGATATTTGGAAGCCCTTAGAGGGCTATGGTGAAAAAGGAAATATCTTCCGTTCAAAACTGGAAAGAAGCTTTCGGAGAAACTGCTCTGTGTTCTGTTAATTCATCTCACAGAGTTACATCTTTCCCTTCAGGAAGCCTTTCGCTAAGGCTGTTCTTGTGGAATTGGCAAAGGGATATTTGGAAGCCCATAGAGGGCTATGGTGAAAAAGGAAATATCTTCCGTTCAAAACTGGAAAGAAGCTTTCTGAGAAACTGCTCTGTGTTCTGTTAATTCATCTCACAGAGTTACATCTTTCCCTTGAAGAAGCCTTTCGCTAAGGCTGTTCTTGTGGAATTGGCAAAGGGATATTTGGAAGCCCATAGAGGGCTATGGTGAAAAAGGAAATATCTTCCGTTCAAAACTGGAAAGAAGCTTTCTGAGAAACTGCTCTGTGTTCTGTTAATTCATCTCACAGAGTTACATCTTTCCCTTCAAGAAGCCTTTCGCTAAGGCTGTTCTTGTGGAATTGGCAAAGGGATATTTGGAAACCCATAAGGGCTATGGTGAAAAAGGAAATATCTTCCTTTCAAAACTGGAAAGAAGCTTTCTGAGAAACTGTTCTATGTTCTGTTAGTTCATGTCACAGAGTTACATCTTTGCCTTCAAGAAGCCTTTCGCTAAGGCTGTTCTTGTGGAATTGGCAAAGGGATATTTGGAAGCCCATAGAGGGCTATGGTGAAAAAGGAAATATCTTCCATTCAAAACTGGAAAGAAGCTTTCTGAGAAACTGCTCTGTGTTCTGTTAATTCATCTAGCAGAGTTACATCTCTTCCTTCAAGAAACCTTGCGCTAAGGCGGTTCTTGTGGAATTGGAAAAGGGATATTTGGAAGCCCATAGAGGGCTATGGTGAAAAAGGAATTATCTTCCGTTCAAAACTGGAAAGAAGCTTTCGGAGAAACTGCTCTGTGTTCTGTTAATTCATCTCACAGAGTTACATCTTTCTCTTCAGGAAGCCTTTCGCTAAGGCTGTTCTTGTGGAATTTGCAAAGGGATATTTGGAAGCCCATAGAGGGCTATGGTGAAAAAGGAAATATCTTCCGTTCAAAACTGGAAAGAAGCGTTCTGAGAAACTGCTCTGTGTTCTGTTAATTCATCTAACAGAGTTACATCTTTCCCTTCAAGAAGCCTTTCGCTAAGGCTGTTCTTGTGGAATTGGCAAAGGGATATTTGGAAACCCATAAGGGCTATGGTGAAAAAGGAAATATCTTCCTTTCAAAACTGGAAAGAAGCTTTCTGAGAAACTGTTCTATGTTCTGTTAATTCATCTCACAGAGTTACATCTTTCCCTTCAAGAAGCCTTTCGCTAAGCCTGTTCTTGTGGAATTGGCAAAGGGATATTTGGCAGCCCATAGAGGGCTATGGTGAAAAAGGAAATATCATCCGTTCAAAACTGGAAAGTAGCTTTCTGAGAAACTGCTCTGTGTTCTTTTAATTCATCTCACAGAATTACATCTTTCCCTTCAAGAAGCCTTTCGCTAAGGCTCTTCTTGTGGAATTGGCAAAGGGATATTTGGAAGCCCATGGAGGGCTATGGTGAAAAAGGAAATATCTTCCGTTCAAAACTGGAAAGAAGCTTTCTGAGAAACTGCTCTGTGTTCTGTTAATTCATCTAGCAGAGTTACATCTCTTCCTTCAAGAAGCGTTTCGCTAAGGCTGTTCTTGTGGAATTGGCAAAGGGATATTTGGAAGCCCATAGAGGGCTATGGTGAAAAAGGAAATATCTTCCGTTCAAAACTGGAAAGAAGCGTTCTGAGAAACTGCTCTGTGTTCTGTTAATTCATCTCACAGAGTTACATATTTCCCTTCAAGAAGCCTTTCGCTAAGGCTGTTCTTGTGGAATTGGCAAAGGGATATTTGGAAACCCATAAGGGCTATGGTGAAAAAGGAAATATCTTCCTTTCAAAACTGGAAAGAAGCTTTCTGAGAAACTGTTCTATGTTCTGTTAATTCATGTCACAGAGTTACATCTTTGCCGTCAAGAAGCCTTTCGCTAAGGCTGTTCTTGTGGAATTGGCAAAGGGATATTTGGAAGCCCATAGAGGGCTATGGTGAAAAAGGAAATATCTTCCGTTCAAAACTGGAAAGAAGCTTTCTGAGAAAATGCTCTGTGTTCTGTTAATTCATCTCACAGAGTTACATCTTTCCCTTCAAGAAGCCTTTCGCTAAGGCTGTTCTTGTGGAATTGGAAAAGGGATATTTGGAAGCCCTTAGAGGGCTATGGTGAAAAAGGAAATATCTTCCGTTCAAAACTGGAAAGAAGCTTTCGGAGAAACTGCTCTGTGTTCTGTTAATTCATCTCACAGAGTTACATCTTTCCCTTCAAGAAGCCTTTCGCTAAGGCTGTTCTTGTGGAATTGGCAAAGGGATATTTGGAAACCCATAAGGGCTATGGTGAAAAAGGAAATATCTTCCTTTCAAAACTGGAAAGAAGCTTTCTGAGAAACTGTTCTATGTTCTGTTAGTTCATGTCACAGAGTTACATCTTTGCCTTCAAGAAGCCTTTCGCTAAGGCTGTTCTTGTGGAATTGGCAAAGGGATATTTGGAAGCCCATAGAGGGCTATGGTGAAAAAGGAAATATCTTCCGTTCAAAACTGGAAAGAAGCTTTCTGAGAAACTGCTCTGTGTTCTGTTAATTCATCTCACAGAGTTACATCTTTCCCTTCAAGAAGCCTTTCGCTAAGCCTGTTCTTGTGGAATTGGCAAAGGGATATTTGGAAGCCCATAGAGGGCTATGTTGAAAAAGGAAATATCATCCGTTCAAAACTGGAAGGTAACTTTCTGAGAAACTGCTCTGTGTTCTTTTAATTCATCTCACAGAATTACATCTTTCCCTTCAAGAAGCCTTTTCCTAAGGCTCTTCTTGTGGAATTGGCAAAGGGATATTTGGAAGCCCATGGAGGGCTATGGTGAAAAAGGAAATATCTTCCGTTCAAAACTGGAAAGAAGCGTTCTGAGAAACTGCTCTGTGTTCTGTTAATTCATCTAACAGAGTTACATCTTTCCCTTCAAGAAGCCTTTCGCTAAGGCTGTTCTTGTGGAATTGGCAAAGGGATATTTGGAAACCCATAAGGGCTATGGTGAAAAAGGAAATATCTTCCTTTCAAAACTGGAAAGAAGCTTTCTGAGAAACTGTTCTATGTTCTGTTAATTCATCTCACAGAGTTACATCTTTCCCTTCAAGAAGCCTTTCGCTAAGCCTGTTCTTGTGGAATTGGCAAAGGGATATTTGGAAGCCCATAGAGGGCTATGGTGAAAAAGGAAATATCATCCGTTCAAAACTGGAAAGTAGCTTTCTGAGAAACTGCTCTGTGTTCTTTTAATTCATCTCACAGAATTACATCTTTCCCTTCAAGAAGCCTTTCGCTAAGGCTCTTCTTGTGGAATTGGCAAAGGGATATTTGGAAGCCCATGGAGGGCTATGGTGAAAAAGGAAATATCTTCCCTTCAAAACTGGAAAGAAGCTTTCTGAGAAACTGCTCTGTGTTCTGTTAATTCATCTAGCAGAGTTACATCTCTTCCTTCAAGAAGCGTTTCGCTAAGGCTGTTCTTGTGGAATTGGCAAAGGGATATTTTGAAGCCCATAGAGGGCTATGGTGAAAAAGGAAATATCTTCCGTTCAAAACTGGAAAGAAGCTTTCTGAGAAACTACTCTGTGTTCTGTTAATTCATCTCACAGAGTTACATCTTTCCCTTCAAGAAGCCTTTCGCTAAGGCTGTTCTTGTGGAATTGGCAAAGGGATATTTGGAAGCCCATAGAGGGCTATGGTGAAAAAGGAAATATCTTCCGTTCAAAACTGGAAAGAAGATTTCTGAGAAACTGCTCTGTGTTCTGTTAATTCATCTCACAGAGTTACATCTTTCCCTTCAAGAAGCCTTTCGCTAAGGCTGTTCTTGTGGAATTGGAAAAGTGATATTTGGAAGCCCTTAGAGGGCTATGGTGAAAAAGGAAATATCTTCCGTTCAAAACTGGAAAGAAGCTTTCTGAGAAACTGCTCTGTGTTCTGTTAATTCATCTAGCAGAGTTACATCTCTTCCTTCAAGAAGCGTTTCGCTAAGGCTGTTCTTGTGGAATTGGCAAAGGGATATTTGGAAGCCCATAGAGGGCTATGGTGAAAAAGGAAATATCTTCCGTTCAAAACTGGAAAGAAGCGTTCTGAGAAACTGCTCTGTGTTCTGTTAATTCATCTCACAGAGTTACATCTTTCCCTTCAAGAAGCCTTTCGCTAAGGCTGTTCTTGTGGAATTGGCAAAGGGATATTTGGAAACCCATAAGGGCTATGGTGAAAAAGGAAATATCTTCCTTTCAAAACTGGAAAGAAGCTTTCTGAGAAACTGTTCTATGTTCTGTTAATTCATGTCACAGAGTTACATCTTTGCCGTCAAGAAGCCTTTCGCTAAGGCTGTTCTTGTGGAATTGGCAAAGGGATATTTGGAAGACCATAGAGGGCTATGGTGAAAAAGGAAATATCTTCCGTTCAAAACTGGAAAGAAGCTTTCTGAGAAACTGCTCTGTGTTCTGTTAATTCATCTCACAGAGTTACATCTTTCCCTTCAAGAAGCCTTTCGCTAAGGCTGTTCTTGTGGAATTGGAAAAGGGATATTTGGAAGCCCTTAGAGGGCTATGGTGAAAAAGGAAATATCTTCCGTTCAAAACTGGAAAGAAGCTTTCGGAGAAACTGCTCTGTGTTCTGTTAATTCATCTCACAGAGTTACATCTTTCCCTTCAGGAAGCCTTTCGCTAAGGCTGTTCTTGTGGAATTGGCAAAGGGATATTTGGAAGCCCATAGAGGGCTATGGTGAAAAAGGAAATATCTTCCGTTCAAAACTGGAAAGAAGCTTTCTGAGAAACTGCTCTGTGTTCTGTTAATTCATCTCACAGAGTTACATCTTTCCCTTGAAGAAGCCTTTCGCTAAGGCTGTTCTTGTGGAATTGGCAAAGGGATATTTGGAAGCCCATAGAGGGCTATGGTGAAAAAGGAAATATCTTCCGTTCAAAACTGGAAAGAAGCTTTCTGAGAAACTGCTCTGTGTTCTGTTAATTCATCTCACAGAGTTACATCTTTCCCTTCAAGAAGCCTTTCGCTAAGGCTGTTCTTGTGGAATTGGCAAAGGGATATTTGGAAACCCATAAGGGCTATGGTGAAAAAGGAAATATCTTCCTTTCAAAACTGGAAAGAAGCTTTCTGAGAAACTGTTCTATGTTCTGTTAGTTCATGTCACAGAGTTACATCTTTGCCTTCAAGAAGCCTTTCGCTAAGGCTGTTCTTGTGGAATTGGCAAAGGGATATTTGGAAGCCCATAGAGGGCTATGGTGAAAAAGGAAATATCTTCCGTTCAAAACTGGAAAGAAGCTTTCTGAGAAACTGCTCTGTGTTCTGTTAATTCATCTCACAGAGTTACATCTTTCCCTTCAAGAAGCCTTTCGCTAAGCCTGTTCTTGTGGAATTGGCAAAGGGATATTTGGAAGCCCATAGAGGGCTATGTTGAATAAGGAAATATCATCCGTTCAAAACTGGAAGGTAACTTTCTGAGAAACTGCTCTGTGTTCTTTTAATTCATCTCACAGAATTACATCTTTCCCTTCAAGAAGCCTTTTGCTAAGGCTCTTCTTGTGGAATTGGCAAAGGGATATTTGGAAGCCCATGGAGGGCTATGGTGAAAAAGGAAATATCTTCCGTTCAAAACTGGAAAGAAGCTTTCTGAGAAACTGCTCTGTGTTCTGTTAATTCATCTAGCAGAGTTACATCTCTTCCTTCAAGAAGCCTTGCGCTAAGGCGGTTCTTGTGGAATTGGAAAAGGGATATTTGGAAGCCCATAGAGGGCTATGGTGAAAAAGGAATTATCTTCCGTTCAAAACTGGAAAGAAGCTTTCGGAGAAACTGCTCTGTGTTCTGTTAATTCATCTCACAGAGTTACATCTTTCCCTTCAGGAAGCCTTTCGCTAAGGCTGTTCTTGTGGAATTTGCAAAGGGATATTTGGAAGCCCATAGAGGGCTATGGTGAAAAAGGAAATATCTTCCGTTCAAAACTGGAAAGAAGCGTTCTGAGAAACTGCTCTGTGTTCTGTTAATTCATCTAACAGAGTTACATCTTTCCCTTCAAGAAGCCTTTCGCTAAGGCTGTTCTTGTGGAATTGGCAAAGGGATATTTGGAAACCCATAAGGGCTATGGTGAAAAAGGAAATATCTTCCTTTCAAAACTGGAAAGAAGCTTTCTGAGAAACTGTTCTATGTTCTGTTAATTCATCTCACAGAGTTACATCTTTCCCTTCAAGAAGCCTTTCGCTAAGCCTGTTCTTGTGGAATTGGCAAAGGGATATTTGGAAGCCCATAGAGGGCTATGGTGAAAAAGGAAATATCATCCGTTCAAAACTGGAAAGTAGCTTTCTGAGAAACTGCTCTGTGTTCTTTTAATTCATCTCACAGAATTACATCTTTCCCTTCAAGAAGCCTTTCGCTAAGTCTCTTCTTGTGGAATTGGCAAAGGGATATTTGGAAGCCCATGGAGGGCTATGGTGAAAAAGGAAATATCTTCCCTTCAAAACTGGAAAGAAGCTTTCTGAGAAACTGCTCTGTGTTCTGTTAATTCATCTAGCAGAGTTACATCTCTTCCTTCAAGAAGCGTTTCGCTAAGGCTGTTGTTGTGGAATTGGCAAAGGGATATTTTGAAGCCCATAGAGGGCTATGGTGAAAAAGGAAATATCTTCCGTTCAAAACTGGAAAGAAGCTTTCTGAGAAACTGCTCTGTGTTCTGTTAATTCATCTCACAGGGTTACATCTTTCCCTTCAAGAAGCCTTTCGCTAAGGCTGTTCTTGTGGAATTGGCAAAGGGATATTTGGAAGCCCATAGAGGGCTATGGTGAAAAAGGAAATATCTTCCGTTCAAAACTGGAAAGAAGATTTCTGAGAAACTGCTCTGTGTTCTGTTAATTCATCTCACAGAGTTACATCTTTCCCTTCAAGAAGCCTTTCGCTAAGGCTGTTCTTGTGGAATTGGAAAAGTGATATTTGGAAGCCCTTAGAGGGCTATGGTGAAAAAGGAAATATCTTCCGTTCAAAACTGGAAAGAAGCTTTCGGAGAACGGCTCTGTGTTCTGTTAATTCATCTCACAGAGTTACATCTTTCCCTTCAGGAAGCCTTTCGCTAAGGCTGTTCTTGTGGAATTGGCAAAGGGATATTTGGAAGCCCATAGAGGGCTATGGTGAAAAAGGAAATATCTTCCGTTCAAAACTGGAAAGAAGCTTTCTGAGAAACTGCTCTGTGTTCTGTTAATTCATCTAGCAGAGTTACATCTCTTCCTTCAAGAAGCGTTTCGCTAAGGCTGTTCTTGTGGAATTGGCAAAGGGATATTTGGAAGCCCATAGAGGGCTATGGTGAAAAAGGAAATATCTTCCGTTCAAAACTGGAAAGAAGCGTTCTGAGAAACTGCTCTGTGTTCTGTTAATTCATCTCACAGAGTTACATCTTTCCCTTCAAGAAGCCTTTCGCTAAGGCTGTTCTTGTGGAATTGGCAAAGGGATATTTGGAAACCCATAAGGGCTATGGTGAAAAAGGAAATATCTTCCTTTCAAAACTGGAAAGAAGCTTTCTGAGAAACTGTTCTATGTTCTGTTAATTCATGTCACAGAGTTAAATCTTTGCCGTCAAGAAGCCTTTCGCTAAGGCTGTTCTTGTGGAATTGGCAAAGGGATATTTGGAAGCCCATAGAGGGCTATGGTGAAAAAGGAAATATCTTCCGTTCAAAACTGGAAAGAAGCTTTCTGAGAAACTGCTCTGTGTTCTGTTAATTCATCTCACAGAGTTACATCTTTCCCTTCAAGAAGCCTTTCGCTAAGGCTGTTCTTGTGGAATTGGAAAAGGGATATTTGGAAGCCCTTAGAGGGCTATGGTGAAAAAGGAAATATCTTCCGTTCAAAACTGGAAAGAAGCTTTCGGAGAAACTGCTCTGTGTTCTGTTAATTCATCTCACAGAGTTACATCTTTCCCTTCAGGAAGCCTTTCGCTAAGGCTGTTCTTGTGGAATTGGCAAAGGGATATTTGGAAGCCCATAGAGGGCTATGGTGAAAAAGGAAATATCTTCCGTTCAAAACTGGAAAGAAGCTTTCTGAGAAACTGCTCTGTGTTCTGTTAATTCATCTCACAGAGTTACATCTTTCCCTTGAAGAAGCCTTTCGCTAAGGCTGTTCTTGTGGAATTGGCAAAGGGATATTTGGAAGCCCATAGAGGGCTATGTTGAATAAGGAAATATCATCCGTTCAAAACTGGAAGGTAACTTTCTGAGAAAGTGCTCTGTGTTCTTTTAATTCATCTCACAGAATTACATCTTTCCCTTCAAGAAGCCTTTTGCTAAGGCTCTTCTTGTGGAATTGGCAAAGGGATATTTGGAAGCCCATGGAGGGCTATGGTGAAAAAGGAAATATCTTCCGTTCAAAACTGGAAAGAAGCTTTCTGAGAAACTGCTCTGTGTTCTGTTAATTCATCTAGCAGAGTTACATCTCTTCCTTCAAGAAGCCTTGCGCTAAGGCGGTTCTTGTGGAATTGGAAAAGGGATATTTGGAAGCCCATAGAGGGCTATGGTGAAAAAGGAATTATCTTCCGTTCAAAACTGGAAAGAAGCTTTCGGAGAAACTGCTCTGTGTTCTGTTAATTCATCTCACAGAGTTACATCTTTCCCTTCAGGAAGCCTTTCGCTAAGGCTGTTCTTGTGGAATTTGCAAAGGGATATTTGGAAGCCCATAGAGGGCTATGGTGAAAAAGGAAATATCTTCCGTTCAAAACTGGAAAGAAGCGTTCTGAGAAACTGCTCTGTGTTCTGTTAATTCATCTAACAGAGTTACATCTTTCCCTTCAAGAAGCCTTTCGCTAAGGCTGTTCTTGTGGAATTGGCAAAGGGATATTTGGAAACCCATAAGGGCTATGGTGAAAAAGGAAATATCTTCCTTTCAAAACTGGAAAGAAGCTTTCTGAGAAACTGTTCTATGTTCTGTTAATTCATCTCACAGAGTTACATCTTTCCCTTCAAGAAGCCTTTCGCTAAGCCTGTTCTTGTGGAATTGGCAAAGGGATATTTGGAAGCCCATAGAGGGCTATGGTGAAAAAGGAAATATCATCCGTTCAAAACTGGAAAGTAGCTTTCTGAGAAACTGCTCTGTGTTCTTTTAATTCATCTCACAGAATTACATCTTTCCCTTCAAGAAGCCTTTCGCTAAGGCTCTTCTTGTGGAATTGGCAAAGGGATATTTGGAAGCCCATGGAGGGCTATGGTGAAAAAGGACATATCTTCCCTTCAAAACTGGAAAGAAGCTTTCTGAGAAACTGCTCTGTGTTCTGTTAATTCATCTAGCAGAGTTACATCTCTTCCTTCAAGAAGCGTTTCGCTAAGGCTGTTCTTGTGGAATTGGCAAAGGGATATTTTGAAGCCCATAGAGGGCTATGGTGAAAAAGGAAATATCTTCCGTTCAAAACTGGAAAGAAGCTTTCTGAGAAACTGCTCTGTGTTCTGTTAATTCATCTCACAGGGTTACATCTTTCCCTTCAAGAAGCCTTTCGCTAAGGCTGTTCTTGTGGAATTGGCAAAGGGATATTTGGAAGCCCATAGAGGGCTATGGTGAAAAAGGAAATATCTTCCGTTCAAAACTGGAAAGAAGATTTCTGAGAAACTGCTCTGTGTTCTGTTAATTCATCTCACAGAGTTACATCTTTCCCTTCAAGAAGCCTTTCGCTAAGGCTGTTCTTGTGGAATTGGAAAAGTGATATTTGGAAGCCCTTAGAGGGCTATGGTGAAAAAGGAAATATCTTCCGTTCAAAACTGGAAAGAAGCTTTCGGAGAACGGCTCTGTGTTCTGTTAATTCATCTCACAGAGTTACATCTTTCCCTTCAGGAAGCCTTTCGCTAAGGCTGTTCTTGTGGAATTGGCAAAGGGATATTTGGAAGCCCATAGAGGGCTATGGTGAAAAAGGAAATATCTTCCGTTCAAAACTGGAAAGAAGCTTTCTGAGAAACTGCTCTGTGTTCTGTTAATTCATCTAGCAGAGTTACATCTCTTCCTTCAAGAAGCGTTTCGCTAAGGCTGTTCTTGTGGAATTGGCAAAGGGATATTTGGAAGCCCATAGAGGGCTATGGTGAAAAAGGAAATATCTTCCGTTCAAAACTGGAAAGAAGCGTTCTGAGAAACTGCTCTGTGTTCTGTTAATTCATCTCACAGAGTTACATCTTTCCCTTCAAGAAGCCTTTCGCTAAGGCTGTTCTTGTGGAATTGGCAAAGGGATATTTGGAAACCCATAAGGGCTATGGTGAAAAACGAAATATCTTCCTTTCAAAACTGGAAAGAAGCTTTCTGAGAAACTGTTCTATGTTCTGTTAATTCATGTCACAGAGTTAAATCTTTGCCGTCAAGAAGCCTTTCGCTAAGGCTGTTCTTGTGGAATTGGCAAAGGGATATTTGGAAGCCCATAGAGGGCTATGGTGAAAAAGGAAATATCTTCCGTTCAAAACTGGAAAGAAGCTTTCTGAGAAACTGCTCTGTGTTCTGTTAATTCATCTCACAGAGTTACATCTTTCCCTTCAAGAAGCCTTTCGCTAAGGCTGTTCTTGTGGAATTGGAAAAGGGATATTTGGAAGCCCTTAGAGGGCTATGGTGAAAAAGGAAATATCTTCCGTTCAAAACTGGAAAGAAGCTTTCGGAGAAACTGCTCTGTGTTCTGTTAATTCATCTCACAGAGTTACATCTTTCCCTTCAGGAAGCCTTTCGCTAAGGCTGTTCTTGTGGAATTGGCAAAGGGATATTTGGAAGCCCATAGAGGGCTATGGTGAAAAAGGAAATATCTTCCGTTCAAAACTGGAAAGAAGCTTTCTGAGAAACTGCTCTGTGTTCTGTTAATTCATCTCACAGAGTTACATCTTTCCCTTGAAGAAGCCTTTCGCTAAGGCTGTTCTTGTGGAATTGGCAAAGGGATATTTGGAAGCCCATAGAGGGCTATGTTGAATAAGGAAATATCATCCGTTCAAAACTGGAAGGTAACTTTCTGAGAAACTGCTCTGTGTTCTTTTAATTCATCTCACAGAATTACATCTTTCCCTTCAAGAAGCCTTTTGCTAAGGCTCTTCTTGTGGAATTGGCAAAGGGATATTTGGAAGCCCATGGAGGGCTATGGTGAAAAAGGAAATATCTTCCGTTCAAAACTGGAAAGAAGCTTTCTGAGAAACTGCTCTGTGTTCTGTTAATTCATCTAGCAGAGTTACATCTCTTCCTTCAAGAAGCCTTGCGCTAAGGCGGTTCTTGTGGAATTGGAAAAGGGATATTTGGAAGCCCATAGAGGGCTATGGTGAAAAAGGAATTATCTTCCGTTCAAAACTGGAAAGAAGCTTTCGGAGAAACTGCTCTGTGTTCTGTTAATTCATCTCACAGAGTTACATCTTTCCCTTCAGGAAGCCTTTCGCTAAGGCTGTTCTTGTGGAATTTGCAAAGGGATATTTGGAAGCCCATAGAGGGCTATGGTGAAAAAGGAAATATCTTCCGTTCAAAACTGGAAAGAAGCGTTCTGAGAAACTGCTCTGTGTTCTGTTAATTCATCTAACAGAGTTACATCTTTCCCTTCAAGAAGCCTTTCGCTAAGGCTGTTCTTGTGGAATTGGCAAAGGGATATTTTGAAACCCATAAGGACTATGGTGAAAAAGGAAATATCTTCCTTTCAAAACTGGAAAGAAGCTTTCTGAGAAACTGTTCTATGTTCTGTTAATTCATCTCACAGAGTTACATCTTTCCCTTCAAGAAGCCTTTCGCTAAGCCTGTTCTTGTGGAATTGGCAAAGGGATATTTGGAAGCCCATAGAGGGCTATGGTGAAAAAGGAAATATCATCCGTTCAAAACTGGAAAGTAGCTTTCTGAGAAACTGCTCTGTGTTCTTTTAATTCATCTCACAGAATTATATCTTTCCCTTCAAGAAGCCTTTCGCTAAGGCTCTTCTTGTGGAATTGGCAAAGGGATATTTGGAAGCCCATGGAGGGCTATGGTGAAAAAGGAAATATCTTCCCTTCAAAACTGGAAAGAAGCTTTCTGAGAAACTGCTCTGTGTTCTGTTAATTCATCTAGCAGAGTTACATCTCTTCCTTCAAGAAGCGTTTCGCTAAGGCTGTTCTTGTGGAATTGGCAAAGGGATATTTTGAAGCCCATAGAGGTCTATGGTGAAAAAGGAAATATCTTCCGTTCAAAACTGGAAAGAAGCTTTCTGAGAAACTGCTCTGTGTTCTGTTAATTCATCTCACAGGGTTACATCTTTCCCTTCAAGAAGCCTTTCGCTAAGGCTGTTCTTGTGGAATTGGCAAAGGGATATTTGGAAGCCCATAGAGGGCTATGGTGAAAAAGGAAATATCTTCCGTTCAAAACTGGAAAGAAGATTTCTGAGAAACTGCTCTGTGTTCTGTTAATTCATCTCACAGAGTTACATCTTTCCCTTCAAGAAGCCTTTCGCTAAGGCTGTTCTTGTGGAATTGGAAAAGTGATATTTGGAAGCCCTTAGAGGGCTATGGTGAAAAAGGAAATATCTTCCGTTCAAAACTGGAAAGAAGCTTTCGGAGAACGGCTCTGTGTTCTGTTAATTCATCTCACAGAGTTACATCTTTCCCTTCAGGAAGCCTTTCGCTAAGGCTGTTCTTGTGGAATTGGCAAAGGGATATTTGGAAGCCCATAGAGGGCTATGGTGAAAAAGGAAATATCTTCCGTTCAAAACTGGAAAGAAGCTTTCTGAGAAACTGCTCTGTGTTCTGTTAATTCATCTAGCAGAGTTACATCTCTTCCTTCAAGAAGCGTTTCGCTAAGGCTGTTCTTGTGGAATTGGCAAAGGGATATTTGGAAGCCCATAGAGGGCTATGGTGAAAAAGGAAATATCTTCCGTTCAAAACTGGAAAGAAGCGTTCTGAGAAACTGCTCTGTGTTCTGTTAATTCATCTCACAGAGTTACATCTTTCCCTTCAAGAAGCCTTTCGCTAAGGCTGTTCTTGTGGAATTGGCAAAGGGATATTTGGAAACCCATAAGGGCTATGGTGAAAAAGGAAATATCTTCCTTTCAAAACTGGAAAGAAGCTTTCTGAGAAACTGTTCTATGTTCTGTTAATTCATGTCACAGAGTTAAATCTTTGCCGTCAAGAAGCCTTTCGCTAAGGCTGTTCTTGTGGAATTGGCAAAGGGATATTTGGAAGCCCATAGAGGGCTATGGTGAAAAAGGAAATATCTTCCGTTCAAAACTGGAAAGAAGCTTTCTGAGAAACTGCTCTGTGTTCTGTTAATTCATCTCACAGAGTTACATCTTTCCCTTGAAGAAGCCTTTCGCTAAGGCTGTTCTTGTGGAATTGGAAAAGGGATATTTGGAAGCCCTTAGAGGGCTATGGTGAAAAAGGAAATATCTTCCGTTCAAAACTGGAAAGAAGCTTTCGGAGAAACTGCTCTGTGTTCTGTTAATTCATCTCACAGAGTTACATCTTTCGCTTCAGGAAGCCTTTCGCTAAGGCTGTTCTTGTGGAATTGGCAAAGGGATATTTGGAAGCCCATAGAGGGCTATGGTGAAAAAGGAAATATCTTCCGTTCAAAACTGGAAAGAAGCTTTCTGAGAAACTGCTCTGTGTTCTGTTAATTCATCTCACAGAGTTACATCTTTCGCTTCAGGAAGCCTTTCGCTAAGGCTGTTCTTGTGGAATTGGCAAAGGGATATTTGGAAGCCCATAGAGGGCTATGGTGAAAAAGGAAATATCTTCCGTTCAAAACTGGAAAGAAGCTTTCTGAGAAACTGCTCTGTGTTCTGTTAATTCATCTCACAGAGTTACATCTTTCCCTTGAAGAAGCCTTTCGCTAAGGCTGTTCTTGTGGAATTGGCAAAGGGATATTTGGAAGCCCATAGAGGGCTATGGTGAAAAAGGAAATATCTTCCGTTCAAAACTGGAAAGAAGCTTTCTGAGAAACTGCTCTGTGTTCTGTTAATTCATCTCACAGAGTTACATCTTTCCCTTCAAGAAGCCTTTCGCTAAGCCTGTTCTTGTGGAATTGGCAAAGGGATATTTGGAAGCCCATAGAGGGCTATGTTGAAAAAGGAAATATCATCCGTTCAAAACTGGAAGGTAACTTTCTGAGAAACTGCTCTGTGTTCTTTTAATTCATCTCACAGAATTACATCTTTCCCTTCAAGAAGCCTTTTGCTAAGGCTCTTCTTGTGGAATTGGCAAAGGGATATTTGGAAGCCCATGGAGGGCTATGGTGAAAAAGGAAATATCTTCCGTTCAAAACTGGAAAGAAGCTTTCTGAGAAACTGCTCTGTGTTCTGTTAATTCATCTAGCAGAGTTACATCTCTTCCTTCAAGAAGCCTTGCGCTAAGGCGGTTCTTGTGGAATTGGAAAAGGGATATTTGGAAGCCCATAGAGGGCTATGGTGAAAAAGGAATTATCTTCCGTTCAAAACTGGAAAGAAGCTTTCGGAGAAACTGCTCTGTGTTCTGTTAATTCATCTCACAGAGTTACATCTTTCCCTTCAGGAAGCCTTTCGCTAAGGCTGTTCTTGTGGAATTTGCAAAGGGATATTTGGAAGCCCATAGAGGGCTATGGTGAAAAAGGAAATATCTTCCGTTCAAAACTGGAAAGAAGCGTTCTGAGAAACTGCTCTGTGTTCTGTTAATTCATCTAACAGAGTTACATCTTTCCCTTCAAGAAGCCTTTCGCTAAGGCTGTTCTTGTGGAATTGGCAAAGGGATATTTGGAAACCCATAAGGGCTATGGTGAAAAAGGAAATATCTTCCTTTCAAAACTGGAAAGAAGCTTTCTGAGAAACTGTTCTATGTTCTGTTAATTCATCTCACAGAGTTACATCTTTCCCTTCAAGAAGCCTTTCGCTAAGCCTGTTCTTGTGGAATTGGCAAAGGGATATTTGGAAGCCCATAGAGGGCTATGGTGAAAAAGGAAATATCATCCGTTCAAAACTGGAAAGTAGCTTTCTGAGAAACTGCTCTGTGTTCTTTTAATTCATCTCACAGAATTACATCTTTCCCTTCAAGAAGCCTTTCGCTAAGGCTCTTCTTGTGGAATTGGCAAAGGGATATTTGGAAGCCCATGGAGGGCTATGGTGAAAAAGGAAATATCTTCCGTTCAAAACTGGAAAGAAGGTTTCTGAGAAACTGCTCTGTGTTCTGTTAATTCATCTAGCAGAGTTACATCTCTTCCTTCAAGAAGCGTTTCGCTAAGGCTGTTCTTGTGGAATTGGCAAAGGGATATTTTGAAGCCCATAGAGGGCTATGGTGAAAAAGGAAATATCTTCCGTTCAAAACTGGAAAGAAGCTTTCTGAGAAACTGCTCTGTGTTCTGTTAATTCATCTCACAGAGTTACATCTTTCCCTTCAAGAAGCCTTTCGCTAAGGCTGTTCTTGTGGAATTGGCAAAGGGATATTTGGAAGCCCATAGAGGGCTATGGTGAAAAAGGAAATATCTTCCGTTCAAAACTGGAAAGAAGATTTCTGAGAAACTGCTCTGTGTTCTGTTAATTCATCTCACAGAGTTACATCTTTCCCTTCAAGAAGCCTTTCGCTAAGGCTGTTCTTGTGGAATTGGCAAAGGGATATTTGGAAGCCCTTAGGGGGCAATGGTGAAAAAGGAAATATCTTCCGTTCAAAACTGGAAAGAAGCTTTCTGAGAAACTGCTCTGTGTTCTGTTAATTCATCTCACAGAGTTACATCTTTCCCTTCAAGAAGCCTTTCGCTAAGCCTGTTCTTGTGGAATTGGCAAAGGGATATTTGGAAGCCCATAGAGGGCTATGGTGAAAAAGGAAATATCATCCGTTCAAAACTGGAAAGTAGCTTTCTGAGAAACTGCTCTGTGTTCTTTTAATTCATCTCACAGAATTACATCTTTCCCTTCAAGAAGCCTTTCGCTAAGGCTCTTCTTGTGGAATTGGCAAAGGGATATTTGGAAGCCCATGGAGGGCTATGGTGAAAAAGGAAATATCTTCCGTTCAAAACTGGAAAGAAGCTTTCTGAGAAACTGCTCTGTGTTCTGTTAATTCATCTAGCAGAGTTACATCTCTTCCTTCAAGAAGCGTTTCGCTAAGGCTGTTCTTGTGGAATTGGCAAAGGGATATTTGGAAGCCCATA
>NW_027326760.1:0-32120 GCF_047675955.1 Chlorocebus sabaeus | reverse complement strand
AAAACAAAGCAGTTTCTCAAAAAGCTTCTTTCCTGTTTTTAACGGAAGATATGTCCCTTTTCACCATAGCCCTCTATGGACTTCCAAATATCACTTTGCCAATTCCACAAGAACAGCCTTACCGAAAGATTCCTGAAAGGAAAGATGTAACTCTGGGAGATGAATTAACAGAACACAAAGCAGTTTCTCAGAAAGCTTCTTTCCAGTTTTTAACGGAAGATATTTCCTTTTTCACCATAGCCCTCTATGGGCTTCCATATATCACTTTTCCAATACCACAAGAACAGCCTTAGCGAAAGGCTTCTTGAAGGAAAGATGTAAGTCTGTGAGATGAATTAACAGAACACAAAGCAGTTTCTCAGAAAGCTTCTTTCCACATTTTAACCGAAGTTATGTCCTTTTTCACCATAGCACTCTAAGGGCTTCCAAATATCACATTGCCAATTCCACAAGAACAGTCTTAGCGAAAGACTTCTTGAAGGGAAAGATGTAACTCTGTGAGATGAATTAACAGAACACAAAGCAGTTTCTTAGAAAACTTCTTTCCAGTTTTTAACGGGAGATATTTCCTTTTTCAAAATAGCCCTCTATGGGTTTCCAAATATCTCTTTGCCAATTCCACAAGAACAGCCTTAGCGAAAGGCTTCTTGAAGGGAAAGCTGTAACTCTGTGAGATGAATTAACAGAACACAAAGCAGTTTCTCATAAAACTTCTTTCCAGTTTTTTACGGAAGATATTTCCTTTTTTACCATAGTCTTCTAAGGGCTTCAAAATATCACTTTGCCAATTCCACAAGAACAGCCTTAGTGAAAGGCTTCTTGAAGGGAGAGATGTAACGCTGTGCGATGAATTAACAGAACACAAAGCAGTTTCTCAGAAAGCTTCTTTCCAGTTTTTAACGGGAGATAATTCCTTTTTCACCATAGCCCTCTATGGGCTTCCAAATATCACTTTGCCAATTCCACAAGAACAGCCTTAGCGAAAGGCTTCTTGAAGGGAAAGATGTAACTCTGTGAGATAAATTAACAGAACACAAACAGTTTCTCAGAAAGCTTCTTTCCAGTTTTTAACGGAAGATAAGTCCTTTTTCACCATAGCCCTCTAACGGTTTCTAAATATCACTTTGCAAATTCCACAAGAACCGTCTTAGCGAAAGTCTTCTTGAAGGGAAAGATGTAACTCTGTGAGATCAATTAACAGAACACAAAGCAGTTTCTCCGAAAGCTTCTTTCGAGTTTTTAACGGAAGATATTTCCTTTTTCACCGTAGCCCTCTATCGGCTTCCAAAGATCACTTTGCCAATTCCACAAGAACAGCCATAGCGAAAGGCTTCTTGAAGGGAAAGATGTAACTCTGTGAGATGAATTAGGAGAACACAAAGCAGTTTCTCAGAAAGCTTCTTTCCTGTTTTTAACGGAAGATATGTCCCTTTTCACCATAGCCCTCTATGGACTTCTAAATATCACTTTGCATATTCCACAAGAACAGTCTTAGCGATAGACTTCTTGAAGGAAAAGATGTAACTACGTGAGATTAATTAACAGAACGCATAGCAGTTTCTCAGAAAGTTTCTTTCCGATTTTTAACGGAAGATATTTCCTTTTTCACCATAGCCCTCTATGGGCTTCCAAATATCACTTTGCCAATTCCACAAGAACAGCCTTACCGAAACCCTTCCTGAAAGGAAAGATGTAACTCTGGGAGATGAATTAACAGAACACAAAGCAGTTTCTCAGAAAGATTCTTTCCAGGTTTTAACGGAAGATATTTCGTTTTTCACCATAGCCCTCTATGGGCTTCCAAATATCACTTTTCCAATACCACAAGAACAGCCTTAGCGAAAGGCTTCTTGAAGGAAAG
This sequence comes from Chlorocebus sabaeus, assembly GCF_047675955.1. Lineage (NCBI taxonomy): Eukaryota > Metazoa > Chordata > Mammalia > Primates > Cercopithecidae > Chlorocebus > Chlorocebus sabaeus. The sequence continues at coordinate 30,259 of NW_027326760.1, read as the reverse complement.
ATGTAAGTCTGTGAGATGAATTAACAGAACACAAAGCAGTTTCTCCGAAAGCTTCTTTCAAGTTTTTAACGGGAGATAATTCCTTTTTCACCATAGCCCTCTATGGCTTTCCAAATATCACTTTGCCAATTCCACAAGAACAGCCTTAGCGAAAGGCTTCTTGAAGGGAAAGATGTAACTCTGTGAGATAAATTAACAGAACACAAACAGTTTCTCAGAAAGCTTCTTTCCAGTTTTTAACAGAAGATAAGTCCTTTTTCACCTTAGCCTCTAACGGTTTCTAAATATCACTTTGCAAATTCCACAAGAACCGTCTTAGCGAAAGGCTTCTTGAAGGGAAAGATGTAACTCTGTGAGATCAATTAACAGAACACAAAGCAGTTTCTCCGAAAGCTTCTTTCGAGTTTTTAACGGAAGATATTCCCTTTTTCACCATAGCCCTCTATGGGCTTCCAAAGATCACTTTGCCAATTCCACAAGAACAGCCATAGCGAAAGGCTTCTTGAAGGGAATGATGTAACTCTCTGAGATGAATTAGGAGAACACAAAGCAGTTTCTCAGAAAGCTTCTTTCCAGTTTTTAACGGAAGATACGTCCTTTTTCATCATAGCCCTCTATGGGCTACTAAGTATCACTTTGCAAATTCCACAAGAACAGTCTTAGCGAAAGGCTTCTTTGAAGGGAAAGATGTAACTCTTTGAGATGATTTAACTGAACACAAAGCAGTTTCTCAGAAAGTTTCTTTCCAGTTTTTAACGGAAGATATTTCCTTTTTCACCATAGCCCTCTATGGGCTTCCAAACATCAGTTTGCCAATTCCACAAGAACAGCCTTAGCGAACGACTTCTTGAAGGGAAAGATGTAACTCCGTGAGATGAATTAACAGAAAACAAAGCAGTTTCTCAAAAAGCTTCTTTCCTGTTTTTAACGGAAGATATGTCCCTTTTCACCATAGCCCTCTATGGACTTCTAAATATCACTTTGCAAATTCCACAAGAACAGTCTTAGCGATAGACTTCTTGAAGGGAAAGATGTAACTCCGTGAGATGAATTAACAGAAAACAAAGCAGTTTCTCAAAAAGCTTCTTTCCTGTTTTTAACGGAAGATATGTCCCTTTTCACCATAGCCCTCTATGGACTTCTAAATATCACTTTGCAAATTCCACAAGAACAGTCTTAGCGATAGACTTCTTGAAGGGAAAGATGTAACTCCGTGAGATTAATTAACAGAAAACAAAGCAGTTTCTCAAAAAGCTACTTTCCTGTTTTTAACGGAAGATATTTCCTTTTTCACCATAGCCCTCTATGGTCTTCCAAATATCACTTTTCCAATACAACAAGAACAGCCTGAGCGAAAGGCTTCTTGAAGGGAAAGATGTAACCCTGTTAGATGAATTAACAGAACACAGAGCAGTTTCTCAGAAAGCTTCTTTCCACTTTTCAACCGAAGTTATGTCCTTTTTCACCATAGCCCTCTATGGGCTTCCAAATATCACTTTGCCAATTCCACAAGAACAGCCTTAGAGAAAGGCTTCCTGAAGGGAAAGCTGTAACTCTGTGAGATGAATTAACAGAACACAAAGCAGTTTCTCAGAAAACTTCTTTCCAGTTTTTTACGGAAGATATTTCCTTTTTTACCATAGTCTTCTAAGGGCTTCAAAATATCACTTTGCCAATTCCACAAGAACAGCCTTAGTGAAAGGCTTCTTGAAGGGAGAGATGTAACGCTGTGAGATGAATTAACAGAACACAAAGCAGTTTCTCAGAAAGCTTCTTTCCAGTTTTTAACGGGAGATAATTCCTTTTTCACCATAGCCCTCTATGGGCTTCCAAATATCACTTTGCCAATTCCACAAGAACAGCCTTAGCGAAAGGCTTCTTGAAGGGAAAGATGTAACTCTGTGAGATAAATTAACAGAACACAAACAGTTTCTCAGAAAGCTTCTTTCCAGTTTTTGAAGGAAGATAAGTCCTTTTTCACCATAGCCCTCTAACGATTTCTAAATATCACTTTGCAAATTCCACAAGAACCGTCTTAGCGAAAGTCTTCTTGAAGGGAAAGATGTAACTCTGTGAGATCAATTAACAGAACACAAAGCAGTTTCTCAGAAAGTTTCTTTCCAGTTTTTAACGGAAGATATTTCCTTTTTCACCATAGCCCTCTATGGGCTTCCAAACATCAGTTTGCCAATTCCACAAGAACAGCCTTAGCGAACGACTTCTTGAAGGGAAAGATGTAACTCCGTGAGATGAATTAACAGAAAACAAAGCAGTTTCTCAAAAAGCTTCTTTCTAGTGTTTAGCGGAAGTTAATTCCTTTTTCACCATAGCCCTCTATGGGCTTCCAAATATCACTTTGCCAATTTCACAAAAACAGCCTTAGCGAAAACCTTCTTGAAGGCAAAGCTCTAACTCTGTGAGATGAATTAACAGAACACAAAGAAGTTTCTCAGAAAGCTTCTTTCCAGTTTTTAACGAAAGATATTTCCTTTTTCACCATAGCCCTTTACGGTTTTACTGATATCACGTTGCCAATTCCACAAGAACAGCCTTAGCGAAAGGCTTCTTAAAGGGAAAGATGTAACTCTGTGAGATGAATTAAGAGAACACAAAGCAGTTTCTCAGAAAACTTCTTTCCAGTTTTTAACTTAAGATAATTCCTTTTTTACCACAGCCCTCTAAGGGCTTCCAAATATCACTTTGCTAATTCCACAAGAACAGCCTTAGCGAATGGCTTCTTGATGGGAAAGATGTAACTCTGTGAGATGAATTAACAGAACACAAAGCAGTTTCTCAGAAAGCTTCTTTCCAGTTTTTAACGAAAGATATTTCCTTTTTCACAATAGCCCTTTACGGTTTTACTGATATCTCATTGCCAATTCCACAAGGACAGCCTTAGCGAAAGGCTTCTTGAAGGGAAAGATGTAACTCTGTGAGATGAATTAAGAGAACACAAAGCAGTTTCTCAGAAAACTTCTTTCCAGTTTTTAACTTAAGATAATTCCTTTTTTACCACAGCCCTCTAAGGGCTTCCAAATATCACTTTGCCAATTCCACAAGAACAGACTTAGCGAAAGGCTTCTTGATGGGAAAGATGTAACTCTGTGAGATGAATTAACAGAACACAAAGCAGTTTCTCAGAAAGCTTCTTTCCAGTTTTTAACGGAAGATATTTCCTTTTCAACATAGCCCTCTATGGGCTTCCAAATATCACTTTGCCAATTCCACAAGAACAGCCTTAGTGAAAGGCTTCTTGAAGGGAAAGATGTAACTCTGTGAGATGAATTAACAGAACACAAAGCAGTTTCTCAGAAAGCTTCTTTCCAGTTTTTAACGGAACCTATTTCCCTTTTCACCATAGCCCTCTATGGACTTCCAAATATCACTTTGCCAATTCCACAAGAACAGCCGTAGTGAAAGGCTTCTTGAAGGGAAAGATGTAACTCTGTGAGATGAATTAACAGAACACAAAGCCGTTTCTCAGAAACCTTCTTTCCAGGTTTTAAGGGAAGATATTTCCTTTTTCACCATAGCCCTCTAGGGGCTTCCAAATATCTCTTTGCCAATTCCAAAAGAACAACCTTAGCGAAATTCTTATTGAAGGGAAAGATGTAACTCTGTGAGATGAATTAACAGAACACAAAACAGTTTCTCAGAAAGCTTCTTTCCAGTTTTTAACGGAAGGTATGTCCTTTTTCACCATAGCCCTCAATGGGTTTCCAAATATCACTTTGCAAATTCCACCTGAACAGTCTCAGCGTAAGTCTTCTTGTAGGGAAAAATGTAGCTCTGTGAGATGAATTAACAGAACACAAAGCAGTTTCTCAGAAAGCTTCCTTCCAGTTTTTAACGGAAGATTTTTTCTTTTTCACCAGAGCCCTCCATGGGCTTCCAAATATCACTTTGCCAATTCCACCAGAATAGCCTTAGCCAAAGGCTTCTGGAAGGGAAAGATGTAACACTGTGAGATGAATTAACAGAAAACAAAGCAGTTTCTCCGAAAGCTTCCTCCAGTTTTTATCGGAAGATATGTCCTTTTTCACATTAGCCCTCTATGGGCTTCCAAATATCACTTTGCAAATTCCACAAGAAGAGTCTTATCGAAAGGCTTCTTGAAGATGAGATGTAACCCTGTGAGATGAATTAACAGAACACAAAGCAGTTTCTCAGAAAGCTTCTTTCTAGTGTTTAGCGGAAGTTAATTCCTTTTTCACCATAGCCCTCTATGGGCTTCCAAATATCACTTTGCCAATTTCACAAAAACAGCCTTAGCGAAAACCTTCTTGAAGGCAAAGCTCTAACTCTGTGAGATGAATTAACAGAACACAAAGAAGTTTCTCAGAAAGCTTCTTTCCAGTTTTTAACGAAAGATATTTCCTTTTTCACCATAGCCCTTTACGGTTTTACTGATATCAAGTTGCCAATTCCACAAGAACAGCCTTAGCGAAAGGCTTCTTAAAGGGAAAGATGTAACTCTGTGAGATGAATTAAGAGAACACAAAGCAGTTTCTCAGAAAACTTCTTTCCAGTTTTTAACTTAAGATAATTTCTTTTTTACCACAGCCCTCTAAGGGCTTCCAAATATCACTTTGCTAATTCCACAAGAACAGCCTTAGCGAATGGCTTCTTGATGGGAAAGATGTAACTCTGTGAGATGAATTAACAGAACACAAAGCAGTTTCTCAGAAAGCTTCTTTCCAGTTTTTAACGAAAGATATTTCCTTTTTCACCATAGCCCTTTACGGTTTTACTGATATCTCGTTGCCAATTCCACAAGAACAGCCTTAGCGAAAGGCTTCTTGAATGGAAAGATGTAACTCTGTGACATGAATTAAGAGAACACAAAGCAGTTTCTCTGAAAGCTTCTTTCTAGTTTTTAACGGAAGATATTTCCTTTTTCAACATCGCCCTCTAAGGGCTTCCAAATATCACTTTGCCAATTCCACAAGAACAGCCTTAGCGAAAGGCTTCTTAAAAGGAAAGATGTAACTCTGTGAGATGAATTAACAGAACACAAAGCCGTTTCTCAGAAAACTTCTTTCCACGTTTTACGGGAAGGTATTTCCTTTTTCACCATAGCACTCTAGGGGCTTCCAAATATCACTTTGCCAATTCCACAAGAACAGCCTTAGCGAAATTCTTCTTGAAGGGAAAGATGTAACACTGTGAGATGAATTAACAGAACACAAAGCAGTTTCTCAGAAAGCTTCTTTCCTATTTTTAACGGAAGATATGTCCTTTTGCACCATAGCCCTCAATGGGTTTCCAAATATCACTTTGCAAATTCCACCTGAACAGTCTCAGCATAAGTCTTCTTGTAGGGAAAGATGTAGCTCTGTGAAATGAATTAACAGAACACAAAGCAGTTTCTCAGAAAGCTTCCTTTCAGTTTTTAACGGAAGATTTTTTCTTTTTCACCAGAGCCCTCCATGGGCTTCCAAATATCACTTTGCCAATTCCACCAGAATAGCCTTAGCCAAAGGCATCTGGAAGGGAAAGATGTAACACTGTGAGATGAATTAACAGAAAACAAAGGAGTTTCTCAGAAAGCTTCTTTCCAGTTTTTAACGGAAAATACTTCCTTTTTCACCATAGCACTTTACGGGCTTCCAAATATCACTATGCCAATTCCACAAGAGCAGCCTTAGGGAGAGGCTTCTTGAAGGGAAAGCTGTAACTCTGTGAGAAGAATTAACAGGACACAAAGCAGTTTCTCAGAAAGCTTCTTTCTTGTTTTTAACGGAAGATATGTCCTTTTTCACCATCGCCCTCTATGGGCTTCCAAATATCACTTTTCAAATTCTACAAGAAGAGTCTTAGCGAAAGGCTTGTTGATGGAGAAGATGCAACTCTGTAAGATGAATTAACAGAACACAATGCAGTTTCTCAGAAAGCTTCTTTCGGGTGTTTAGCGAAAGATAATTCCTTTTTCACCATAGCCCTCTATGGGCTTCCAAATATCACATTGCCAATTTCACAAATACAGCCTTAGGGAAAACCTTCTTGAAGGGAAAGCTCTAACTCTGTGAGATGAATTAACAGAACACAAAGCAGTTTCTCAGAAAGCTTCTTTCTAGTGTTTAGCGGAAGATAATTCCTTTTTCACCATAGCCCTCTATGGGCTTCCAAATATCACTTTGCCAATTTCACAAAAACAGCCTTAGTGAAAAACTTCTTGAAGTGAAAGCTCTAACTCTGTGAGATGAATTAACAGAACACAAAGCAGTTTCTCAGAGAGCTTCTTTCCAGTTTTTAACGAAAGATATTTCCTTTTTCACCATAGCCCTCTATTGTTTTACTAATATCACTTTGCCAATTCCACAAGAACAGCCTTAGCGAAAGGCTTCTTGAAGGGAAAGATGTAACTCTGTGAGATGAATAAACAGAACTCAAAGCAGTTTCTCAGAAAGCTTCTTTCTAGGTTTTAATGGAAAATATTCCTTTTTCACCATAGCCCTCTGTGGGCTTCCAAATATCACTTTGCCAATTCCACAGGAATAGCCTTAGCGAAAGGCTTCCTGAAGGGAAAGATGTAACTCTGTGAGATGAATTAACAGAACACAATGACGTTTCTCAGAAAACTTCTTACCAGGTTTTAAGGGAAGATATTTCCTTTTTCACCATAGCCCTCTAGGGGCTTCCAAATATCACTTTGCCAATTCCACAAGAACAGCCTTAGCGAAAGGCTTCTTGAAGGGAAAGATGTAACACTGTGAGATGAATTAACAGAAAACAAAGGAGTTTCTCAGAAAGTTTCTTTCCAGTTTTTAACGGAAAATACTTCCTTTTTCACCAAAGCACTTTACGGGCTTCCAAATATCACTATGCCAATTCCACAAGAGCAGCCTTAGGGAGAGGCTTCTTGAAGGGAAAGCTGTAACTCTGTGAGAAGAATTAACAGAACACAAAGCAGTTTCTCAGAAAGCTTCTTTCTTGTTTTTAACGGAAGATATTTCCTTTTTCACCATCGCCCTCTATGGGCTTCCAAATATCACTTTTCAAATTCTACAAGAAGAGTCTTAGCGAAAGGCTTGTTGATGGAGAAGATGCAACTCTGTAAGATGAATTAACAGAACACAATGCAGTTTCTCAGAAAGCTTCTTTCGGGTGTTTAGCGGAAGATAATTCCTTTTTCACCATAGCCCTCTATGGGCTTCCAAATATCACATTGCCAATTTCACAAATACAGCCTTAGGGAAAACCTTCTTGAAGTGAAAGCTCTAACTCTGTGAGATGAATTAACAGAACACAAAGCAGTTTCTCAGAGAGCTTCTTTCCAGTTTTTAACGAAAGATATTTCCTTTTTCACCATAGCCCTCTATTGTTTTACTAATATCACTTTGCCAATTCCACAAGAACAGCCTTAGCGAAAGGCTTCTTGAAGGGAAAAATGTAACTCTGTAAGGTGAATTAACAGAACACAAAGCAGTTTCTCAGAAAGCTTCTTCCAGTTTGTAACTTAAGATATTTCCTTTTTCACCATAGCCCTCTATGGGCTTCCAAATATCACTTGGCCAATACCACAAGAGCAGCCTTAGGGAGAGGCTTCTTGAAGGGAAAGCTGTAACTCTGTGAGAAGAATTAACTGAACACAGAGGCATTTCTCAGAAAGCTTCTTTCCAGTTTTGAACGGAAGATATTCCTTTTTCACCGTAGCCCTCTATGGGCTTCCAAATATCCCTTTGCCAATTCCACAAGAACAGCCTTAGCGAAAGGCTTCTTGAAGGTAAAGATGTAATTCTGTGAGATGAATTAACAGAACACAAAGCATTTTCTCAGAAAACTTCTTTCCAGTTTTTAACAGAAGATATTTCCTTTTTCAACATAGCCCCCTATGGGCTACCAAATATCACTATGCCAATTCCACAAGAACATCCTTAGCGAAAGGCTTCTTAAAAGGAAAGATGTAACTCTGTGAGATGAATTAACAGAACACAAAGCAGTTTCTCAGAAAGATTCTTTCCAGTTTTTAACGTGAGATTTACCTTTTTCACCATAGCCCTCTGTGGGCTTCCAAATATCACTTTGCAAATTCCACAATAACAGCCTTAGCGAAAGGTTTCTTGAATGGAAAGATGTAACTCTGTGGGATGAATTAACAGAACACAAAGCAGTTTCTCAGAAAGCTTCTTTTCAGTTTTTAATGGAAGATATTTCCTTTTTCACCATAGCCCTCTATGGGCTTCCAAATATCACTTGGCCAATTCCACAAGAACAGCCTTAGCGAAAGGCTTCTTGAAGGGAAAGATGTAACTCTGTGAGATGAACTAACAGAACACAAAGCAGTTTCTCAGAATGGTTCTTTACAGTATTTAGCGGAAGATATTTCCTTTTTCACCATCCCCTCTAAGGGCTTCCAAATATCACTTTTACAATTCCACAAGAACAGCCTTAGCGAAAGGCTTCCTGAAAGAAAGATGTAACTCTGTGAGATGAATTAACAGAACACAAAGCAGTTTCTCAGAAAGCTTCTTTCCATTTTTTAACGGAAGATATGTCCTTTTTCACCATAGCCCTCTAGGGGCTTCTAAATATCACTTTGCCAATCCACAAGAACAGTCTTAGCGAAAGGCATCTTGTAGGGAAAGATGTAACTCTGTGAGATGAATTAACAGAACACAAAGCAGTTTCTCAGAAAACTTCTTTCCAGTTTTTAATGGAAGATATTTCCTTTTTCACCACAGCCCTCTAAGGGCTTGCAAATATCACTTTGCCAATTAAACAAGAACATCCTTAGCGAAAGGCTTCTTGAAAGGAATGATGTAACTCTCTGAGATGAAATAACAGAACACAAAGCAGTTTCTCAGAAAGATTCTTTCCAGTTTTTAACGGTAGATTTTCATTTATCACCATAGCCCTCTATGGGCTTCCAAATATCACTTTACGAATTTCACCAGAACAGCCTTAGCGAAGGCTTCTTGAAGGCAAAGATGTAAGTCTGTGAGATGAATTAACAGAACACTAAGCAGTTTCTCAGAAAGCTTCCTTCCAGGTTTCAAGGGAAGATATTTCCTTTTTCACCATAGACCTCTATGGGGTTCCAAATATCACTTTGCCAATTCCACAAGAGCAGCCTTAGCGAAAGGCTTACTGAAGGGAAAGCTGTAACTCTGTGAGAAAAATTAACAGAACACAAAACAGTTTCTCAGAAAGCTTCTTTCCAGTTTTTAACGGAACATATTTCCCTTTTCACCATAGCCCTCTATGGGCTTCCAAATATCACTTTGCCAATTCCACAAGAAAAGCCTTAGCGAAAGGCTTCTTGAAGGAAAAGATGTAACTCCGTTAGATGAATTAACACAACACAAAGCCGTTTCTCAGAAAACTGCTTTCCAGGTTTTAAGGGAAGATATTTCCTTTTTCACCGTAGCCCTCTACGGGCTTCGAAATATCACTTTGCCAATTCCACAAGAACAGCCTTAGCGAAAGGCTTCTTGAAGGGAAAGATGTAACTCTGTGAGATGAATTAACAGAACACAAAGCAGTTTCTCAGAAAGCTTCTTTCCAGTTTTTAACGGAAGATAGGTCCTTTTTCACCATAGCCCTCTAAGGGCTTCCAAATATCACTTTGCAAATTCCACAAGAAGAGTCTCAGCGAAAGTCTTCTTGTAGGGAAAGATGTAACTCCATTAGATGAATTAACAGAACACGAAGCAGTTTCTCAGAAAGCTTCTTACCAGTTTTTAACGGAAGATTTTTCCTTTTTCACCATAGCCCTCTAAGGGCTTCCAAATATCACTTTGTCAACACCACAAGAACAGACTTAGCGAAATCCTTCTTGAAATGAAAGATGTAACTCTGGGAGATGAATTAACAGAACACAAAGCAGTTTCTCAGAAAGCTTCTTTCCAGTTTATAACGGAAGATACCTCCTTTTTCACCATAGCCCTCTATGGGCTTCCAAATATCACTTTGCGAATTCTACAAGAACAGACTTTGTGAAAGGCTTCTTGAAGGTAAAGATGCAACTCTGTGAGATGAAATAACAGAACACAAAGCAGTTTCTCACAAAGCTTCTTTCCAATTTTTAACGGAAGATACTTCCTTTTTCACCATAACTCTCTAAGGGCTTCCAAATATCACTTTGCCAGTTCCCCAAGAATATCCTTAGCGAAAGTCTTGTTGAAGGGAAAGATGTAACACTCTGAGATGAATTATCAGTACACAAAGCAGTTTCTCAGAAAAGTTCTTTCCAGTTTTTATCGGAAGATATGTCCTTTTTCACCATAGCCCTCTATGGGATTCCAAATATCACTTTGCAAATTCCCCAAGAACAGTCTTAGCGAAAGGCTTCTTGAAGGGAAAGATGTAACTCTGTGAGATGAATTAACAGAACACAAAGCAGTTTCTCAGAAAGATTCTTTCCAGGTTTTAACGGAAGATATTTCCTTTTTCACCATAGCCCTCTAGGGCCTTCCAAATATCAATTTGCGAATTCCACAAGAACAGCCTTAGCGAAAGGCTTATAGAAGGGAAAGATGTAACTCTGTGAGATAAATTAACAGAACACAAAGCAGTTTCTCAGAAAGCTTCTTTCCAGTTTTTAACATAAGATATGTCGTTTTTCACCATAGCCCTCTATGCGCTTCCAAATATCACTTTGTCAATTCCACAAGAACAGCCTCAGCGAAAGGCTTCTTGAAGGGAAAGATGTAATTCTGTGAGATGAATTAACAGAACACAAAGCAGTTTCTCAGAAAGCTTCTTTCCTGTTTTTAACGGAAGATATGTCCTTTTTCCCCGTAGCCCTCTATGGGCTTCCAAATATCACTTTGCAAATTCCACAAGAACAGTCTCAGCGAAAGTCTTCTTGTAGGGAAAGATGTAATTCCGTGAGATGAATTAACAGAACACAAAGCAGTTTCTCAGAAAGCTTCTTTCCAGTTTTTAACGGAAGATTTTTCCTTTTTCACCATAGCCCTCTATGGGCTTCCAAATATCACTTTGTCAACTACACAAGAACAGACTTAGCGAAATCCTTCTTGAAAAGAAAGATGTAACTCTGGGGGATGAATTAACAGAACACAAAGCAGTTTCTCAGAAAGCTTCTTTACAGTTTTCAACGGAAGATATGTCATTTTTCACCGTAGCCCTCTATGGGCTTCCAAATATCACTCTGCAAATTCCATAAGAAGAGTCTTAGCGAAAGGCTTCTTGAAGGGAAAAATGTAACTCTATGAGATGAATTAACAGAACACAAATAAGTTTCCCAGAAAGCTTCTTTCCAGTTTTTAACTTAAGATATTACCTTTTTCACCATAGTCCTCTATGGGCTTCCAAATATCACTTTGCCAATTCCAAAAGAGCAGCCTTAGCGAAAGGCTTCTTGAAGGGAAAGATGTAACTCTGTGAGATGAATTAAGAGAACACAAAGCAGTTTCTCAGAAAGCTTCTTTCGAGTTTTTAACGGAAGATATTTCCTTTTTCACCATAGCCCTCGAGGGGCTTGCAAATATCACTTTGCCAATTCCCCAAGAACATCCTTAGGGAAAGACTTCTTGAAGGGAAAGATGCAACTCTGTGAGATGAATTATGAGACCACAAAGCAGTTTCTCAGAAAACTTATATCCAGGTTCTAACGGAAGATATTTCCTTTTTCACCATAGCCGTCTAGGGGTTCCAAATATCACTTTGCAAATTACACAAGAACAGTCTTAGCGAAAGGCTTCTGATGGCGAAAGCTGTAACTCTGTGAGATGAATTAACAGAAAACAAAGCAGTTTCTCAGAAAGCTTCTTTCCAGGTTTTACCGGAAGATATTTCCTTTTTCACCATAGCCCTCTATGAACTTTTAAATATCACTTTGGCAGCTCCACAAGAACAGTTTTAGCGAAAGCTTCTTGAAGGGAATGATGTAACTCTGAGAGATGAAACAACAGAACACAAAGCAGATTCTCAGAAAGCTTCCTTGCAGTTTTTAGGGGAAGATATTGCCTTTTTCACTACAGCCCTCTATGGGCTTCCAAATATCACTTTGCTAATTCCACAAGAACAGCCTTAGCGAAAGGCTTCTTGAAGGGAAAGATGTAATTCTGTGAGATGAATTAACAGAACACAAAGCAGTTTCTCAGAAAGATTCTTTCCACTTTTTAACGGAAGATATGTTCTTTTTCACCATAGCCCTCTATGGGCTTCCAAATATCACTTTGCAAATTCCAGAAGAAGAGTCTTAGCGAAAGGCTTCTTGAATGGAAAGATGTAACTCTGTGATATGAATTAACAGAACACAAAGCAGTTTCTCAGAAAGCTTCTTTCCACTTTTTAACGGAAGATATGTCCTTTTTCAACGTAGCCCTCTTTGGGCTGCCAAATATCACTGTGCAAATTCTACAAGAAAAGTCTTAGTGAAAGGCTTCTTGAAGCAAAAGATGTAACTCTGTGAGATGAATTAACAGAACACAAAGCAGTTACTCAGAAAGCTTCTTTCTAGTGTTTAATGCAATATAATTCCTTTTTCACCATAGCCCTCTATGGGCTTCCAAATATCACTTAGCCAATTTCACAAAAACAGCCTTAGCGAAAACCTTCTTAAAGGGAAAGCTCTAACTCTGTGAGATGAATTAATAGAACACAAAGCAGTTTCTCAGAAAGCTTCTTTCCAGTTTTTAACGGAAGATATTTCCTTTTTCACCATAGTCCTCTGTGGGCTTCCAAATAACACTTTGCCAATTCCACAAGAACAGCCTTAGGGAGAGGCTTCTTGAAGGGAAAGCTGTAACTCTGTAGGAAGAATTAACAGAACACAAAGCAGTTTCTCAGAAAGCTTCTATCTAGTTTTTAACGGAAGATATTTCCTTTTTCACCATAGCCCTCTATGGGCTTCCAAATATCACCTTGCCAATTGCACCAGAACAGCCTTAGAAAAAGGCTTCATGAAGGGAAAGATGTAACTCTGTGAGATGAATTAACAGAACACAAAGCAGTTTCTCAGAAAGCTTCTTTCCAGTTTTTAACTTAAGATAATTCCTTTTTCACCATAGCCCTCTAAGGGCTTCTAAATATCACTTTGCCATTTCGACAAAACAGCCTTAGCGAAAGACTTCTTGAAGGGAAAGATGTAACTCTGTGAGATGAATTAACAGAACACAGAGCAGTTTCTCAGAAAACTTCTTTGCAGTTTTTAACGGAAGATATTTCCTTTTTCACCGTAGCCCTCTATGGGCTTCCAAATATCACTTTGCCAATTCCACAAGAACAGCCTTAGCGAAAGGCTTCTTGAAGGTAAAGATGTAATTCTGTGAGATGAATTAACAGAACACAAAGCAGTTTCTCAGAAAACTTCTTTCCAGTTTTTAACGGAAGATATTTCCTTTTTCAACACAGCCCCCTATGGGCTTGCAAATATCACTATGCCAATTCCACAAGAACATCCTCAGCAAAAGGCTTCTTGAAAGGAAAGATGTAACTCTGTGAGATGAATTAACAGAACACAAAGCAGTTTCTCAGAAAGATTCTTTCCAGTTTTTAACGTGAGATTTACCTTTTTCACCATAGCCCTCCAAGGGCTTCCAAATATCACTTTGCCAATTCCACAAGAACAGCCTTAGCGACAGTCTTCCTGTAGGGAAAGATGTAACTCTGTGAGATGAATTAACAGAACACAAAGCAGTTTCTCAGAAAGCTTCTTTCCAGTTTTTAACGGAAGATATGTACCTTTTCACCATAGCCCTCTAAGGGCTTCATAATATCACTCTGCCAATTCCACAAGAACAGCCTTAGCGAAAGGCTTCTTGAAGGGAAAGATGTAACTCTGTGAGAAGAATTAACAGAACACAAAGCAGTTTCTCAGAAAACTTCTTTCCAGTATTTAAGGGAAGATATTTACTTTTTCACCACCGCCCTCTATGGGCTTTCAAATATCACTTTGCCAATTCCACAAGAACATCCTTAGCGAAAGGCTTCTTGAAAGGAATGATGTAACTCTGTGAGATGAATTAACAGAACACAAAGCAGTTTCTCAGAAAGATTCTTTCCCGTTTTTAACGGGAGATTTTCCTTTTTCACCATAGCCCTCTTAGGGCTTCCAAATGTCACTTTACCAATTTCACAAGAACAGCCTTAGCGAAAGGGTTGTTGAAGGGAAAGATTTAACTCTGTGAGATGAATTAACAGAACATAGAGCAGTTTCTCAGAAACCTTCTTCCCAGTTTTGAACGGAAGATATTTCCTTTTTCACCATAGCTCTCTCTGGGCTTCCAAATATCACCTTGCCAATTACGCAAGAACAGCCTTGGCGAAAGACTTCTTGAAGGGAAAGATGTAACTCTGTGAGATGAATTAACAGAACACAAAGCAGTTTCTCAGAAAGCTTCTTTCCAGTTTTTAACGAAAGATACTTCCTTTTTCACCATAGCACTCTATGGGCTTCCAAATATCACTATGCCAATTCCACAAGAGCAGCCTTAGCGAGAGGCTTCTTGAAGGGAAAGATGTAACTCTGTGTGAAGAATTAACAGAACACAAAGCAGTTTCTCAGAAAGCTTCTTTGTAGTTTTTAACGGAAGATATTTCCTTTTTTTACCATCGCCCTGTATGGTCTTCCAAATATCACGTTGCCAATTCCAAAAGAACAGCCTTAGCGAAAGGCTTCTTGAAGGGAAAGATGTAACTCTGTGAGATGAATTAAGAGAACACAAAGCACATTCTCAGAAAGCTTCTTTCCAGTTTTTAACTTAAGATAATTCCATTTTCACCATAGCCCTCTAAGGGCTTCCAAATATCACTATGCCAATTCCACAAGAACAGCCTTAGCGAAAGGCTTCTTGATGGGAATGATGTAACTCTGAGAGATGAATTAACAGAACACAAAGCGGTTTCTCAGAAAGCTTCTTTCCAGTTTTTAACGGACGATATTTCCTTTTCTCCATAGCCCTCTATGGGCTTCCAAATATCACTTTGCCAATTCCAAAAGAACAGCCTTAGCGAAAGGCTTCTTGAAGGGAAAGATGTAACTCTGAGAGATGAATTAACAGAACACAAAACAGTTTCTCAGAAAGATTCTTTCCAGGTTTTAACATAAGATATTTCCTTTTTCACCATGGCCCTCTATGGGCTTCCAAATATCACTTTGCCAACTCCAAAAGAACATCCTTAGCGAAAGCCTTCCTGAAAGGAAAGATGTAACTCTGGGATATGAATTCACCCAACACAAAGCAGTTTCTCAGAAAGCTTCTTTCCAGTTTTCAAAGGAAGATATTTCCTTTTTCACCACAGCCCTCTATGGGCTTCCAAATATCACTTTGCCAACTCCAAAAGAACATCCTTAGCGAAAGCCTTCCTGAATGGAATGATGTAACACTGTGAGATGAATTAACAGAACACAAAACAGTTTCTCACTAAGCTTCTTTCCAGGTTTTAACGGAAGATATTTCCTTTTTTACCATAGCCCTTTATGGGCTTCTAAATATCACTTTGCCAATTCCACAAGAGCAGCCTTAGCGAAAGGCTTCTTGAAGGGAAAGCTGTAAACCTGTGAGAAGAATTAACAGAACACAAAGCAGTTTCTCAGATAGCTTCTTTCCAGTTTTTAACAGAAGATATTTCCCTTTTCACCATAGCCCTCTATGGGCTTCCAAATATCACTTTGCCAATTTCCAAGAACAGCCTTAGCGAAAGGCTTCTTGAAGGGAAAGATGTAACTCTGTTAGATGAATTAACAGAACACAAAGCAGTTTCTCAGAAAACTTCTTTCCAGGTTTTAAGGGAAGATATTTCCTTTTTCACCATAGCCCTCTAGGGGTTTCCAAATATCACTTTGCCAATTCCACAAGAGCAGCCTTAGCGAAAGGCTTCTTGAAGGGAAAGATGTAACTCTGTGAGATGAATTAACAGAACACAAAGCAGTTTCCAGAAAGCTTCATTCCAGTTTTTAAAGGAAGATATGTAATTTTTCACCATAGACCTCTACGGGCTTCAAAATATCACTTTGCAAATTCCACAAGAACAGTCTCAGCGAAAGTCTTCTTGTAGGGAAAGATGTAACTCTGTGAGATGAATTAACAGAACACAAAGCAGTTTCTCAGAAAACTTCCTTCCAGGTTTTAAGGGGAGATATTTCCTTTTTAACCATAGCCCTGTAAGGGCTTCCAAATATCACTTTCCCAATTCTACAAGAACAGCGTTAGCGAAAGGCTTCTTGAAAGGAAAGATGTAACTCTGTGAGACGAATTAACAGAACACAAAGCAGATTCTCAGAAAGCTTCTTTGCAGTTTTTAAGGGAGGATATTGCCTTTTTCACCATAGCCCTCTATGGGCTTCCAAATATCACTTTGCCAATTCCACAAGAACAGCCTTAGCGAAAACCTTCTTAAAGGGAAAGCTCTAACTCTGTGAGATGTATTAATAGAACACAAAGCAGTTTCTCAGAAAGCTTCTTTCCGGTTTTTAACGGAAGATATTTCCTTTTTCACCATAGTCCTCTGTGGGCTTCTAAATAACACTTTGCCAATTCCACAAGAACAGCCTTAGGGAGAGGCTTCTTGAAGGGAAAGCTGTAACTCTGTGGGAAGAATTAACAGAACACAAAGCTGTTTCTCAGAAAGCTTCTTTCTAGTTTTTAACGGAAGATATTTCCTTTTTCACCATAGCCCTCTATGGGCTTCCAAATATCACCTTGCCAATTGCACTAGAACAGCCTTAGCAAAAGGCTTCTTGAAGGGAAAGATGTAACTCTGTGAGATGAATTAACAGAACACAAAGCAGTTTCTCAGAAAGCTTCTTCCCAGTTTTTAACTTAAGAAAATTCCTTTTTCACCATAGCCCTCTAAGGGCTTCTAAATATCACTTTGCCAATTCGACAAAACAGCCTTAGCGAAAAGCTTCTTGAAGGGAAAGATGTAACTCTGTGAGATGAATTAACAGAACACAGAGCAGTTTCTCAGAAAGCTTCTTTCCAGTTTTTAACGGAAGATATTTCCTTTTCCACCGTAGCCCTCTATGGGCTTCCATATATCACTTTGCCAATTCCACAAGAACAACCTTAGCGAAAGGCTTATGGAGGTAAAGATGTAATTCTGTGAGATGAATTAACAGAACACAAAGCAGTTTCTCAGAAAGCTTCTTTCCAGTTTTTAACTTAAGATATTTCCTTTTTCAACACAGCCCCCTATGGGCTTGCAAATATCACTATGCCAATTCCACAAGAACATCCTTAGCGAAAGGCTTCTTAAAAGGAAAGATGTAACTCTGTGAGATGAATTAACAGAACACAAAGCAGTTTCTCAGAAAGATTCTTTCCAGTTTTTAACGTGAGATTTACCTTTTTCACCATAGCCCTCTATGGGCTTCCAAATATCACTTTGCAAATTCCACAAGAACAGCCTTAGCGAAAGGTTTCTTGAATGGAAAGATGTAACTCTGTGGGATGAATTAACAGAACACAAAGCAGTTTCTCAGAAAGCTTCTTTTCAGTTTTTAATGGAAGATATTTCCTTTTTCACCATAGCCCTCTATTGGCTTCCAAATATCACTTGGCCAATTCCACAAGAACAGCCTTAGCGAAAGGCTTCTTGAAGGGAAAGATGTAACTCTGTGAGATGAACTAACAGAACACAAAGCAGTTTCTCAGAATGGTTCTTTACAGTATTTAACGGAAGATATTTCCTTTTTCACCATAGCCCTCTATGGGCTTCCAAATATCACTTTTACAATTCCACAAGAACAGCCTTAGCGAAAGGCTTCCTGAAAGCAAAGATGTAACTCTGTGAGATGAATTAACAGAACACAAAGCAGTTTCTCAGAAAGCTTCTTTCCATTTTTTAACGGAAGATATGTCCTTTTTCACCATAGCCCTCTAGGGGCTTCTAAATATCACTTTGCCAATCCACAAGAACAGTCTTAGCGAAAGGCTTCTTGGAGGGAAAGATGTAACTCTGTGAGATGAATTAACAGAACACAAAGCAGTTTCTCAGAAAACTTCTTTCCAGTTTTTAACGGAAGACATTTCCTTTTTCACCACAGCCCTCTATGGGCTTCCAAATATCACTTTACGAATTTCACCAGAACAGCCTTAGCGAAAGGCTTCTTGAAGGCAAAGATGTAAGTCTGTGAGATGAATTAACAGAACACCAAGCAGTTTCTCAGAAAGCTTCCTTCCAGGTTTCAAGGGAAGATATTTCCTTTTTCACCATAGACCTCTATGGGCTTCCAAGTATCACTTTGCCAATTCCACAAGAGCAGCCTTAGCGAAAGGCTTATTGAAGGGAAAGCTGTAACTCTGTGAGAAAAATTAACAGAACACAAAACAGTTTCTCAGAAAGCTTCTTTCCAGTTTTTAACGGAAGATATTTCCCTTTTCACCATAGCCCTCTATGGGCTTCCAAATATCACTTTGCCAATTCCACAAGAAAAGCCTTAGCGAAAGGCTTCTTGAAGGAAAAGATGTAACTCCGTTAGATGAATTAACACAACACAAAGCCGTTTCTCAGAAAACTGCTTTCCAGGTTTTAAGGGAAGATATTTCCTTTTTCACCATAGCCCTCTACGGACTTCGAAATATCACTTTGCCAATTCCACAAGAACAGCCTTAGCGAAAGGCTTCTTGAAGGGAAAGATGTAACTCTGTGAGATGAATTAACAGAACACAAAGCAGTTTCTCAGAAAGCTTCTTTCCAGTTTTTAACGGAAGATAGGTCCTTTTTCACCATAGCCCTCTAAGGGCTTCCAAATATCACTTTGCAAATTCCACAAGAAGAGTCTCAGCGAAAGTCTTCTTGTAGGGAAAGATGTAACTCCGTTAGATGAATTAACAGAACACGAAGCAGTTTTCAGAAAGCTTCTTACTAGTTTTTAACGGAAGATTTTTCCTTTTTCACCATAGCCCTCTAAGGGCTTCCAAATATCTCTTTGTCAACACCACAAGAACAGACTTAGCGAAATCCTTCTTGAAATGAAAGATGTAACTCTGGGAGATGAATTAACAGAACACAAAGCAGTTTCTCAGAAAGCTTCTTTCCAGTTTTTAACGGAAGATACCTGCTTTTTCACCATAGCCCTCTATGGGCTTCCAAATATCACTTTGCCAATTCTACAAGAACAGCCTTAGTGAAAGGCTTCTTGAAGGGAAAGAAGTAACTCTGTGAGATGAAATAACAGAACACAAAGCAGTTTCTCACAAAGCTTCTTTCCAATTTTTAACGGAAGATACTTCCTTTTTCACCATAACTCTCTAAGGGCTTCCAAATATCACTTTGCCAGTTCCCCAAGAATATCCTTAGCGAAAGTCTTGTTGAAGGGAAAGATGTAACCCTGTGAGATGAATTATCAGTACACAAAGCAGTTTGTCAGAAAAGTTCTTTCCAGTTTTTATCGGAAGATATGTCCTTTTTCACCATAGCCCTCTAGGGCCTTCCAAATATCAATTTGCAAATTCCACAAGAACAGCCTTAGCGAAAGGCTTATAGAAGGGAAAGATGTAACTCTGTGAGATAAATTAACAGAACACAAAGCAGTTTCTCAGAAAACTTCTTTCCAGTTTTTAACAGAAGATATTTCCTTTTTCACCCCAGCCCTCTATGGGCTTGCAAATATCACTTTGCCAATTCCACAAGAACATCCTTAGCGAAAGGCTTCTTGAAAGGAATGATGTAACTCTGAGAGATGAATTAACAGAACACAAAGCAGTTTCCCAGAAAGATTCTTTCCAGTTTTTAACAGGAGATATTCCTTTTTCACCATAGCCCTCTATGGGCTTCCAAATATCCCTTTGCCAATTCCACAAGAACAGCCTCAGAGAAAGGCTTCTTGAAGGGAAAGATGTAACTCTGTGAGATGAATTAAGAGAACACAAAGCAGTTTCTCAGAAAGCTTCTTTCCAGTTTTTAAAGGAAGATATGTCGTTTTTCACCATAGCCCTCTATGCGCTTCCAAATATCACTTTGTCAATTCCACAAGAACAGCCTCAGCGAAAGCCTTCTTGAAGGGAAAGATGTAACTCTGTGAGATGAATTAACAGAACACAAAGCAGTTTCTCAGAAAGCTTCTTTCCAGTTTTGAACGGAAGATATGTCCTTTTTCCCCGTAGCCCTCTATGGGCTTTCAAATATCACGTTGCAAATTCCACATCAACAGTCTCAGCGAAAGTCTTCTTGTAGGGAAAGATGTAACTCCGTGAGATGAACTAACAGAAAACAAAGCAGTTTCTCAGAAAGCTTCTTTCCAGTTTTTAACGGAAGATTTTTCCTTTTTCACCATAGCCCTCTATGGGCTTCCAAATATTACTTTGTCAACTCCACAAGAACAGACTTAGCGAAATCCTTCTTGAAAAGAAAGATGTAACTCTGGAGGATGGATTAACAGAACACAAAGCAGTTTCTCAGAAAGCTTCTTTCCAGTTTTTAACGGAAGACATGTCATTTTTCACCGTAGCCCTCTATGGGCTTCCAAATATCACTCTGCAAATTCCACAAGAAGAGTCTTAGCGAAAGGCTTCTTGAAGGGAAAAATGTAACTCTGTGAGATGAATTAACAGAACACAAATAAGTTTCCCAGAAAGCTTCTTTCCAGTTTTTAACTTAAGATATTCCCTTTTTCACCATAGTCCTCTATGGGCTTCCAAATATCACTTTGCCAATTCCAAAAGAACAGCCTTAGCGAAAGGCTTCTTGAAGGGAAAGATGTAACTCTGTGAGATGAATTAAGAGAACACAAACCAGTTTCTCAGAAAGCTTCTTTCGAGTTTTTAATGGAAGATATTTCCTTTTTCACCATAGCCCTCTAGGGGCTTGCAAATATCACTTTGCCAATTCCCCAAGAACATCCTTAGGGAAAGACTTCTTGAAGGGAAAGATGCAACTCTGTGAGATGAATTATCAGACCACAAAGCAGTTTCTCAGAAAACTTATTTCCAGGTTCTAACGGAAGATATTTCCTTTTTCACCGTAGCCGTCAATGGGTTTCCAAATATCACTTTGCAAATTACACAAGAACAGTCTTAGCGAAAGGCTTCTGAAGGCGAAAGCTGTAACTCTGTGAGATGAATTAACAGAAAACAAAGCAGTTTCTCAGAAAGCTTCTTTCCAGGTTTTACCGGAAGATATTTCCTTTTTCACCATAGCCTTCCATGGACTTTTAAATATCACTTTGGCAGCTCCACAAGAACAGTTTTAGCGAAAGCCTCTTGAAGGGAAAGATGTAACTCTGTGAGATGAAACAACAGAACACAAAGCAGATTCTCAGAAAGCTTCCTTGCAGTTTTTAGGGGACGATATTGCCTTTTTCACTATAGCCCTCTATGGGCTTCCAAATATCACTTTGCTAATTCCACAAGAACAGCCTTAGCGAAAGGCTTCTTGAAGGGAAAGATGTAATTCTGTGAGATGAATTAACAGAACACAAAGCAGTTTCTCAGAAAGCCTCTTTCCAGTTTTCAACGGAAGATAATTCATTTTTCACCATAGCCCTCTATGGTCTTCGAAATATCACTTTGCAAATTCCAGAAGAACAGTCTTAGCGAAAGGCTTCTTGAAGGGAAAGATGTAACTCTATGAGTTGAATTAACAGAACACAAAGCAGTTTCTCAGAAAGCTTCTTTCCAGTTTTGAACGGAAGATATTTCCTTTATCACCATAGCCCTCTATGGGCTTCCAAATATAACTTTGCCAAATCCAAAAGAACAGCCTTAGTGAAAGCCTTCCTGAAAGGAAAGATGTAACTCTGGGAGATGAATTAACAGAACACGAAGCAGTTTCTCAGAAAGCTTCTTTCCAGTTTTTAACGGAATATATTTCCATTTTCACGATAGCCCTCTTTGGGCTTCCAAATATCACTTTTCCAATTCTACAAGAACAGCCTTACCGAAAGGTTTCTTAAATGGAAAGATGTAACTCCGTGAGATGAATTAACAGAACACAAAGCAGTTTCTCAGAAAGCTTCTTTCCAGTGTTTAACGGAAGATATTTCCTTTTTCACCATAGGCCTCTATGGGTTTCAAATATCACTTTGCCAATACCACAAGAACAGCCTTAGCGAAAGGCTTCTTGAAGGGAAAGATGTAACTCTGTGAGATGAATTAACAGAACACAAAGCAGTTTCTTACAAAACTTCTTTCCAGTTTTTAACAGAAGATATTTCCTTTTTTACCACAGTCTTATATGGGCTTCGAAATATCACTTTGCCCATTCCACAAGAACATTCTTAGTGAAAGGTTTCTTGAAGGGAAAGATGTAACTCTGTGAGATGAATTAACAGAACACAGAGCAGTTTCTCAGAAAGCTTCTTTCCAGGTTTTAAAGGAAGATATTTCCTTTTTCACCATAGCCCTCTAAGGGATTACAAATGTCACTTTGCGCATTCCACAAGAACAGCCTTAGCGAAAGAATTCTTGAAGGGAAAGATGTAACTCTGTGAGATGAATTAACAGAACACAAAGCAGTTGCTCAGAAAGCTTCTTTCCAGTTTTCAACGGGAGATAATTCCTTTTTCACCGTAGCCATCTATGGGCCTCCAAATATCAGTTTGCCAATTCCACAAGAACAGCCTTAGCGAAAGGCTTCTTGAAGGGAAAGATGTAACCCTGTGAGATGAATTAACAGAACACAAAGCAGTTTCTCAGCAAGCTTCTTTCCAGTTTTTAACGGAAGATATGTCTTTTTCACCATAGACCTCTATGGGCTTCCAAACATCACTTTGCCAATTCCACAAGAACAGCCTTAGCGAAAGGCTTCTTGAAGGGAATGATGTAACTCTGAGATGAATTAACAGAACACAAAGCAGTTTTTCAGAAAGCTTCTTTCCAGGTTTGAAGGGAAGATATTTCCTTTTTCACCATAGCCCTCTAGGGGCTTCCAAATATCACTTTGCAAATGACACAAGAACAGCCTTAGCGAAAGGCTTCTTGAAAGGAAAGATGTAACTCTGGGAGATGAATTAACAGAACACAAAGCAGTTTCTCAGAAAGCTTCTTTCCAGTTTTAAAGGGAAGATATTGCCTTTTTCACCATGGCCCTCTATGGGCTTCGAGATATCACTTTGCGAATTCCACAAGAACAGCCTTAGGAAAAGGCTTCTTGAAGGGAAAGCTGTAATACTGTGAGATGAATTAACAGAACACAAAGCACTTTCTCAGAAAGCTTCTTTCCAGTTTTTAACTGGAGATATTTCTTTTTTCCCAAAGCCCTCTATGGGCTTCTAAATAGCACTTTTCCAATTCCACAAGAACAGCCTTAGCGAAAGGCTTCTTGAAAGGAAAGATGTAACTCTGTGACAGGAATTAACAGAACACAGAGCAGTTTCTCAGAAAGCTTCTTTCCAGGTTTTAAAGGAAGATATTTCCTTTTTCACCATAGACCTCTATGGGCTTCCAAATATCCCTTTGCCAATTCCAAAAGAACAGCCTTAGAGAAAGGCTTCCTGAAGGAAAAGATGTAACTCTGTCAGATGAATTAAAAGAACAAAAAACAGTTTCTCAGAAAGCTTCTTTCCAGTTTTTAACGGAAGATATTTCCTTTTTCACCTTAGTCCTCTATGGACTTCCAAATATCACTTTGGGAATTCCACGAGAACAGCCGTAGCGAAAGGCTTCTTGAAGGGAAAGATGTAACTCTGTGAGATGAATTAACAGAACACAAAACAGTTGCTCAGAAAGCTTCTTTCCAGTTTTCAACGGGAGATAATTCCTTTTTCACCGTAGCCATCTATGGGCCTCCAAATATCACTTTGCCAATTCCACAAGAACAGCCTTAGCGAAAGGCTTCTTGAAGGGAAAGATGTAACCCTGTGAGATGAATAAACAGAACACAAAGCAGTTTCTCAGAAAGCTTCTTTCCAGTTTTTAACGGAAGATATGTCCTTTTTCACCATATACCTCTATGGGCTTCCAAATATCACTTTGCCAATTCCACAAGAACAGCCTTAGCGAAAGGCTTCTTGAAGGGAAAGATGTAACTCTGTGATATGAATTAGCAGAACACAAAGTAGTTTCTCAGAAAGCTTCTTTCCAGTTATTAAGGGAAGATATGTCCTTTTTCACGAAAGCCCTCTATGGGCTTCTAAATATCACTTTGCAAATTCCTCAATAAAAGTCTTAGCGAAAGGCTTTTTGAAGGGAAAGATGTAACTCTGTGAGATGAATTAACAGAACACAAAACAGTTTCTCAGAAATCTTCTTTCCAGTTTTTAACGGAAGTTATGTCCTTTTTCACCATAGCCCTCTAAGGGCTTCTAAATATCACTTTGCAAATTTCACAAGAACAGTCTTAGCAAAAGGCTTCTTGAAGAGAAATATGTAACTCTGTGAGATTAATAAACAGAACACAAAGAAGTTTCTCAGAAAGTTTCTTTCCAGTGTTTAAGGGAAGATATTTCCTTTTTCTCCATAGCCCTCTATGGGCTTCCAAATATCACTTTGCCAATTAAACAAGAACAGCCTTAGCGAAAGCCTTCCTGAAAGCGAAGATGTAACTCTGGGAGATGAATTAACAGAACACAAAGCAGTTTCTCAGAAAGCTTCTTTCCAGTTTTAAATGGAAGATATGTCCTTTTTCACCATATCCCTCTATGGGCTTCCATATATAACTTTGCCAAATCCAAAAGAACAGCCTTAGTGAAAGCCTTCCTGAAAGGAAAGATGTAACTCTGTGAGATGAATTAACAGAACACGAAGCAGTTTCTCAGAAAGCTTCTTTCCAGTTTTTAACGGAAGATATTTCCTTTTTCACCATAGGCCTCTATGGGCTTCGAAATATCACTTTTCCAATTCTACAAGAACAGCCTTAGCGAAAGGTTTCTTTAATGGAAAGATGCAACTCTGGAAGATGAATTAACAGAACACAAAGCAGTTTCTCAGAAATCTTCTTTCCAGTTTTAACGGAAGATATTTCCTTTTTCTCCATAGCCCTCTATGCTCTTCTAAGTATCACTTTGCCAATTCCACAAGAACAGTCTTAGCGAAAGGCTTCTTGAAAGGAAAGATGTAACTCTGTGAGATGAATTAAGAGAACACAAAGCAGTTTCTCAGAAAGCTTCTCTCCAGTTTTTAAGGGAAGATATGTCCTTTTTCACCATAGCCCTCTATGCTCTTCTAAGTATCACTTTGCAAATTCCACAAGAACAGTCTTAGCGAAAGGCTTCTTTGAAGGGAAAGATGTAACTCTTTGAGATGATTTAACAGAACACAAAGCAGTTTTTCAGAAAGCTTCTTTCCAGTTTTTACCGAAGTTATGTCCTTTTTCACCATAGCCGTCTAAGGGCTTCTAAATATCACTTTGCAAATTCCACAAGAACAGCCTTAGCGAAAGACTTCTTGAAGGGAAAGATGTAACACTGTGAGATGAATTAACAGAACACAAAGCAGTTTCTCAGAAAGCTTATTTCAAGGTTTTAAAGAAGATATTTCCTTTTTCACCGTAGCCCTCTATGGGCTTCTAAATATCACTATGCCAATTCCACAAGAACAGACTTAGCGAAAGGATTCTTGAAGGGAAAGATGTAAGTCTGTGAGATGAATTAAAAGAACACAAAGCAGTTTCTCAGAAAGCTTCTTTCCAGTTTTTAAAGGAAGATATTTCCTTTTTCACCATAGCCCTCTAGGGGCTTCCAAATATCACTTTGCCAATTCCACAAGAACAGCCTTAGCGAAAGGCTTCTTGAAGTGAAATATGTAACTCTGTGAGATGAATTAACAGAACACAAACAGTTTCTCAGAAAGCTTCTTTCCAGTTTTTAACGGAAGATATGTCCTTTTTCACCTTAGCCCTCTAAGGGTTTCTAAATATCACTTTGCCAATTTCACAAGAACAGACTTAGCGAAAGGCTTCTTGAAGGGAAAGATGTAACTCTGTGAGATGAATTAGCAGAACACAAAGCAGTTTCTCAGAAAGCTTCTTTCCAGTTTTAAAGGGAAGATATTGCCTTTTTCACCATGGCCCTCTATGGGCTTCGAGATATCACTTTGCGAATTCCACAAGAACAGCCTTAGGAAAAGGCTTCTTGAAGGGAAAGCTGTAATACTGTGAGATGAATTAACAGAACACAAAGCACTTTCTCAGAAAGCTTCTTTCCAGTTTTTAACTGGAGATATTTCTTTTTTCCCAAAGCCCTCTATGGGCTTCTAAATAGCACTTTTCCAATTCCACAAGAACAGCCTTAGCGAAAGGCTTCTTCAAAGGAAAGATGTAACTCTGTGAGATGAATTAACAGAACACAAAGCAGTTTCCCAGAATGCTTCTTTCCAGTTTTTAACGAAAGATATTTCCATTTCACCATAACCCTCTATGGGCTTCCAAATATCCCTTTGCCAATTCCACAAGAACAGCCTTACCGAGAGGCTTCTTGAAAGGAAAGATGTAACTCTGTGAGATGAATTAACAGAACACAGAGCAGTTTCACAGAAAGCTTCTTTCCAGTTTTAAACGAGAGATACTTCCTTTTTCTCCATAGCCCTCTATGGGCTTCCAAATATCACTATGCAAATTCCACAAGAACAGCCATAGCGAAAGGATTTTTGAAGGGAAAGATGAAACTCTGTGAGATGCATTAACAGAACACAAAGCAGTTTCTCAGAAAGATTCTTTCCAGTTTTTAACGGAAGGTATTTCCTTTTTCACCATAGCCCTCTATGGGCTTCCAAATATCCCTTTGCCAATTCCACAAGAACAGCCTTAGCGAAAGGCTTCTTGAAGAGAAAGTTGTAACTCTCTGAGATGAATTAACAGAACACAGAGCTGTTTCTCAGAAAGCTTCTTTCCAGTTTCGAACGGAAGATATTTCCTTTTTCACCATAGCCCTCTATGGGCTTCCAAATATCCCTTTGCCAATTACAACAGAACAGCCTTAGCGAAAGGGTTCTTGAAGGGAAAGATCTAACTCTGTGAGATGAATTAACAGAACACAGAGCAGTTTCTCAGAAAGCTTCTTTCCAGTTTCGAACGGAAGATATTTCCTTTTTCACCATAGCCCTCTATGGGCTTCCAAATATCCCTTTGCCGATTCCACAAGAACAGCCTTAGCGAAAGGCTTCATGAAGGGAAAGATGTAACTCTGTGAGATGAATTAACAGAACACAGAGCAGTTTCTCAGAAAGTTTCTTTCCAGTTTCGAACGGAAGATATTTCCTTTTTCACCATAGCCCTCTTTGGGCTTACAAATATCACATTTCCAATTCCAAAAGAACCCCCTTAGCGAAAGGCTTCTTGAAGGGAAAGATGTAACTCTGTGAGATGAATTAACAGAACACAAAGCAGTTTCTCAGAAAGCTTCTTTCCAGTATTGAACGGAAGATATTTCCTTTTTCACCATAGCCCTCTATGGGCTTCCAAATATCCCTTTGCCAATTCCAGCAGAACAGCCTTAGCGAAAGGCTTCTTGAAGGGAAAGATGTAACTCTGTGAGATGAATTAACAGAACACAGAGCAGTTTCTCAGAAAGCTTCTTTCCAGTTTTGAACGGAAGAAATTTTTTTTCAAAATAGCCCTCTAGGGGCCTCCGAATATCTCTTTGCCAATTCCACAAGAACAGCCTTAGTGAAAAAGTTGTTGAAGGGAATGATGTAACTCTGTGAGATGAATAAACAGAACACAGAGCAGTTTCTCAGAAAGCTTCTTTCCAGTTTTGAACGGAAGATATTTCCTTTTTCACCATAGCCCTCTATGGGCTTCCAAATATCCCTTTGCCAATTCCACCAGAACAGCCTTAGCGAAAGCCTTCTTGAAGGAAAAGATGTAACTCTGTGACATGAATTAACAGAACACAGAGCGGTTTCTCAGAAAGGTTATTTCCAGTTTCGAACGGTAGATATTTCCTTTTTCACCATAGCCCTCTTTGGGCTTACAAATATCACATTTCCAATTCCACAAGAACCCCCTTAGCGAAAGGCTTCTTGAAGGGAAAGATGTAACTCTGTGAGATGAATTAACAGAACACAAAGCAGTTTCTCAGAAAGCTTCTTTCCAGTTTTTAACGGAAGATATGTCCTTTTTCACCATAGCCTTCTATGGGCTTCCAAATATCGCTTTGCAAATTCCACAAGAAGTGTCTTAGCGAAAGGCTTCTTGAAGGGAAAGATGTAACACTGGGAAATGAATTAACAGAACCAAAAGCAGTTTCTCAGAAAGTTTCTTTCCAATTTTTAACGGAAGATATTTCCTTTTTCACCATAGCCCTCTATGTACTTCCAAATATCACTTTGCCAATTCCACAAGAACAGCCTTAGCGAAAGGCGTCTTGAAGGGAAAGCTGTGACTCGCTGAGACGAATTAACAGAACACAAAGGAGTTTCTCAGAAACCTTCCTTCCAGGTTTTAACGTAAGATATGTCGTTTTTCACCGTAGCCCTCTATGGGCTTCCAAATATCACTTTGCCAATTCCAAAAGAAGAGCCTTAGAGAAAGGCTTCTTTAAGGGAAAGATGTAACACTCTGAGATGAAATAACAGAACACAAAGCAGTTTCTCAGAAAGCTTCTTTCCAGTTTTTAACGGAAGGTAATTCCTTTTTCACAGTAGCCTTCTATGGGCTTCCAAATATCACTTTGCCAATTCCATTAGAAGAGCCTTAGAGAAAGGCTTCTTGAAGGGAACGATGTAACTCTGTGAGATGAATTAACAGAACGCAAAGCAGTTTCACAGAAAGCTTCTTTCCAGTTTTTAAGAGAAGATATTGCCTCTTTCGCCATAGCCCTCTATGGGCTTTCAAATATCATTTTGCAAATTCCACAAGAAGAGTCTTAGCGAAAGGCTCCTTAAAGGGAAAGACGTCACTCTGTGAGATGAATTCACAGAACACAAAGCAGTTTCTCAGAAAACTTCTTTCCAGTTTTTAACGGAGGATATTTTCTTTTTCACCACAGCCCTCTATGGACTTCCAAATATCACTTTGCAAATTAAACAAGAACAGCCTTAGCAAAAGGCTTCTTGAAGGGAAAGATGTAACTCTGTGAGACGAATTAACAGAACATAAAGCAGTTTCGCAGAAAGCTTCTTTCCAGGTTTTAAAGGAAGATATTTCCTTTTTCACCATAGCCCTCTATGGGCTTCCAAATATCACTTTGCCAATTCCACAAGAACAGCCGTACCGAAAGGCTTCTTGAAGGGAAAGATGTAACTCTGTTAGATGAATTAACAGAACACAAAGCAGTTTCTCAGAAAGCTTATTTCTAGTATTCAATGAAGATATTTCCTTTTACACCATATCCCTCCATGGGCTTCCAAATATCACTTTGCCAATTCCACAAGAACAGCCTTAGCGAAAGGCTTCTTGAAGGGAAAGCTGTAACTCTGTGAGATGAATTAACAGAACACAAAGCAGTTTCTCACAAAACTTCTTTCCAGTTTTTTACGGAAGATATTTCCTTTTTTACCATAGTCTTCTATGGGCTTCCATATATCACTTTGCCCATTACACAAGAACAGCCTTAGTGAAAGGCTCCTTGAAGGGAAAGATGTAACTCTGTGAGATGAATTAACAGAACAAAAAGCAGTTTCTCCGAAAGCTTCTTTCGAGTTTTTAGCGGAAGATATTTCCTTTTTCACCGTAGCCCTCTTTGGGCTTCCAAAGATCACTTTGCCAATTCCACAAGAACCCCCTTAGTGAAAGGCTTCTTGAAGGGAAAGATGTAACTCTGTGAGATGAATTAGGAGAACACAAAGCAGTTTCTCAGAAAGCTTCTTTCCAGTTTTTAACGGAAGATATGTCCTTTTTCACCATAGCCCTCTATGGGCTTCCAAATATCACTTTGCAAATTCCACAAGAAGAGTCTTAGCGAAAGGCTTCTTTGAAGGGAAAGATGTAACTCTTTGAGATGATTTAACTGAACACAAAGCAGTTTCTCAGAAAGTTTCTTTCCAGTTTTTACCGGAAGATATTTCCTTTTTCACCATAGCCCTCTATGGGCTTCCAAACATCAGTTTGCCAATTCCACAAGAACAGCCTTAGCGAACGACTTCTTGAAGGGAAAGATGTAACTCCGTGAGATGAATTAACAGAAAACAAAGCAGTTTCTCAAAAAGCTTCTTTCCTGTTTTTAACGGAAGATATGTCCCTTTTCACCATAGCCCTCTATGGACTTCTAAATATCACTTTGCAAATTCCACAAGAACAGTCTTAGCGATAGACTTCTTGAAGGGAAAGATGTAACTCCGTGAGATGAATTAACAGAAAACAAAGCAGTTTCTCAAAAAGCTTCTTTCCTGTTTTTAACGTAAGATATGTCCCTTTTCACCATAGCCCTCTATGGACTTCTAAATATCACTTTGCAAATTCCACAAGAACAGTCATAGCGATAGACTTCTTGAAGGGAAAGATGTAACTCCGTGAGATTAATTAACAG